>NW_006263632.1:78093-86969 GCF_000469605.1 Apis dorsata | reverse complement strand
TCTCTCTCTCTCTCTCTCTTTGTTTACTATATATCACGCAACGTCAAACTACACACACACATACACACACTAAATACGTTCAACCTTGGAACAACTGCAATAGCAGACGTCAAACACCCACTACAAATCGGATACCATGGATTGAAAATCGCGGAATTCCTCTGTGAATTGGCAATTCCCTCATCGACTCCGCTACCAAATCCCCAATATACCAAACAAGTTTCGCCAAACGAGCTTAACGAACACCTCTCGAACACCTTCCACTGTTTCCAGATTTCAGAGGGGTGATAACGAGATATATGTCGCGCAATTTTCCATCCGTTCCCTCCCACAGTCCTTCCCCTTCATCAGCCGTTTCACTTTAATCAATCCTTTACAAACGTGCCCCATTTATTCTTTCGAACTGTGTCCATTCATTTAAAAAAAAAAAAAAAAAAAAAAAAGCGCGTATCATATAACGTATCAAAGCAGCTACGGTGGCATTCTGCAAAGCATCCGTTATCGATTGAGCGTAATCCACGAAACAAGGCGGGAGAAAGATGGGGATAAGGGATAAGGGTAGAGAGAGAGAGAGAGAGAGGGGGGTAGAGAAAAATGGAAGGAAGCTAGCAGAGGTCCGGTAACTCGGCGTTTTTTAATTTGGACACGGACACACCACGGTTAATGGCCGTTGCGCTTGGAAATCTGTCGACACGGCCATATTTCGAGGACGAAACGGGACGAATCTGTTGGGAAAATGAGCCCAGCTCTTCAGATGTGTAGCGATGGGATCAAGTTCGATGTGCACTTGTAAATCCAATAGATTCATTTCGTATAATATTAGGATATAAGGAATGTTGAGATTTCGTAGAATATTAGAATATAAGGAATTTTGAGGATTGAGAATTATTTCACAAGTTATTTATCAAGGTATATTAAAATAGGAGACTAGAGAATATATATAAGAATGTAGGGATTAAGAAAATTATTCTTTTATTAAATATTAGCTTTTATGTTTAATGGTTCATTCATGATCTTCAGACTGATTTTAGAAATTTTCAAATACACATACTTATTTATTTATAATTGAAAAAAGTGTTATCTTCAAACACAGATAAGAAAATTAAATTTAAATTTAAACGAGGAATTTTTAACTCAAAGTTCTATAGTACTTATACTTTTTTTCAAAATTTACGAAAGATTCGAATCTATCTATCAGATTCTAGTCTTTCATATCTCGAAATATTTATAAAGAAATTCGAATCTCATCTCAACATTCAGATATATCTTCATATTTGCGATATACTTAATCCCATCACTAGCCATCCCCAACTTGGCTCCTCTACCCCTCTTGTCTCGTTCACCAAAAGTCTTTTAATCATTTATACGAGAGCCACGAAATGTTTCGTACGCTTTGTCGGGTTTTTAACCCTTTCTCGATTGAATCTTTCTCTCGATCCATTGTTGCGGTTAATTGGCGTTGAATATGGATGTACGTAAGGTTTTGTCGGACTTGGGAGTTGCGCCACCAGGGTGGTAGGGGGATGAATATGCGAAAACGAGGCTGGTTGGTTTTGATCGTTGGCAAACAGGATTTTATTTCGTTGCCACAGTTTCGTTTCTCAGGTATATCGTTACGATTTTGTTTACAATTTGAATTTGGTCGGGGATTGGAATTTTTTGTTACGATTTTACGCGTTTGTTGGACGCGCACAGCATCCTCGCGTATTACACTCGGGAACGAAAAGAAATATTTTTAAAGATAAAAAGAATTCTTTGGTTAAAAATTGTTATTACATTTAATTATAAAAATTTCAAAAGAAGAATACGTGTTTGGGAGGATGTTTCTTCTTTTGTTCGAGGTCTAAATATAATTAGAATGATTTTAATTTTGAGAATCTTATGGAAAATTGTATTATTCCTCATTCCTTAAAATTTTTAAAGTTAAATTTTTCTTCGTATTTCCCTCCCTTAGATGTAATCTTTCTTTATTTTCTTATTTTCTGTGAATCGTATCAAGGGAAGACAAATCTTTAATGTATTTTATAGTTGTGCAGGAAAAAGCTTTCAGTCTTTAAAAAGATTAGCTTCTTTAACGATGAGATTTATGTGTTATTAGTATGTTAATGTAAAAGATTTAGAATCGTATAAAGATACATTGCGTTAAAATAATCGTATTATTTTTTCATATTTTTATGTAAAATGACAGAATAATATGATTTATGTAAATAATATGTATATTTATATTTTTCTAAAATTATTAACGAATATTATTTGATGAATATATGCATTATATGCAGATGTTGTTGAAGAGAGTATGCTTCTGAAAAGAACTTTTGAATTTTATTCTCTAATATTTTCCTAACTTTAATAAAAAAAAGAAAAAACGTTATAATCTGTCCCTCTTGCGTGGACCAACATACGTATATCATCACGCATATACGTAGGAATATATAGATAGAGGAACAGAAAATATTCCAATGGAAAGTGCACGGAAATTTCGCTAAAATGTTTCTTTTCCTCTGTATAATATTTCGTTTCGTAAAAATCCAAAATTATTAGAATTATAAATCGTAAAAATATAGTCTTTCAAAATTTAAACGTGATAATTTCACAACAAATCAAAATTATAATCCAATCTTTTTCAATATCTCTCTAAAATTTTAATTCACAAACTCGTCTTCGATTCATCAGCATATTTTTTCACGATCTAACCAATCACGTTCGTTTAATTATTTATTCAAAAAATATTATTATTATTTCAAAATTCTTACGAGAGTCTCTCCTTTACCCAATCGAATATCTAAAAATCTCTTCATAAAAAAGAATCCCTTGGAAGGGATTCATGAATGAAATTTCGCTCGGTACATTAACGATAATCCAGGGTTAATCTGTACTCATCGACTTGCGAGTATCGAGGTCGAAGGTAACGAAACTGCAAGACACCGCGGTGAATGCAGAGGGGTTGAGAATCGAGGGGGAGGGGTTGGAGTTGTAGCGTAGTCACGTATAAGCAGTGACTCAGCCACCACCCTCTCTCTCTCTCTTTCCTCTCTTCTCCTCTCCTCTCGTTCTCGCCACCCTTCTCGCCGTGGCTACAGTGGCAATCTGTTATTAAAATCAGCAACGAGAAAAATCCGTGCCGTATCTATGCGGGGCGAGGCGCATACCGACAGACGTGTTGTGGCAAAAATTAAGCCACCTGCTAACTCGGAAACAAAATTACCACGAGTTGTGAGGGAGGGTTGCCGCGATGTGGTTCCAGGATAGGATTTTCGGTCAGCTTTAGAGCAAATTTGTTCTTTATGCCCGATTTTATGCAGTTTAGGGAAAGAATTTTTATTATTATTATTTATTTATTTAACAAATAGGGGTACGGTTAGATTGTCTCTGCAGAAATTTAGATAAATTGATTAGATTGATTAGATAGTGGAAAAAAGGCATTTCACGTGTTGTTTAGATTCGAGTATAAATTTCATTTTACATTGATTAAAAAAAAAAAAGCTTCGTTGGAAAATAAGGGGGCATAGAGAGTTCTTTTGGAAACTATAAAAGTGATTTCCTGATCCGATTTCCCAATTAAATATTAATCAATGCAAAAATCTAAAAATTGACGAAATGAAAATATTTGAAAGGTCGAAATTCTTCGAAATCCGATCCATTCTGAATATCAAATTCCCAATATTTTTGGAATCTCTGTATAATCATTTTGCTAATATTGAGAATCTTTTAGAAATTGGAAGAAATCGAGCGATTGAAATGTAACGGTTCAAATTGTTGTTTGACACTTGAATAAAATTTTCAATGATTTATAATATGACAATTTCCCTTAAAAAATATTTAATATTTCGTTTTTAACTTTCATTCAGTTCTTCTAAATTAGATACGAAAAAAACAAAATATTATTTTCGTATCTCACACTTTTTTCTTCTTCTTTTTTTCGATTCGATTAATCCATAAACAATGGAAAGTTCTCAAGATCAGATTCCACTTGTCATCGAATGCGCATTTCGAAACGCTGTTCGAAAACGGTCAAATATTCGTGGTCATCGATGAAGTGACATCGATGACGCGATCGGATCAAAAATCTTTTTCATTTTGTTTCCCTTTCCCTTTCTCTCTCTCTCTCTCTTTTCCTCCCCCTCCAATTAATCCTCCCTCTTCTTCTACGCCGCAGCGCGGATTGACATTTTGATTTAAGCGATGCCACCTTGGAATATTCATTTTCCCGTGGAGCGGCCGTGCTTATCGTGTTTGCCGATTGTAATTTAATTGTCCGGCAGCGAGGAAATTGGAAATCTGTTCGCGAACGCGTATCGCCGATATTACAGATTTGCCGTTTGAATCCATCGATTTCAATTTATCCGGGGCAAAGCCCCGAAATCATCCGTTCCTAGAACCAACGAAAATGCGATTTCGCGGCGGGGCGCTAATCTGCCGAGCGGATTCGCGATCAATCGTCACATCCATACCTTTTGGACCAGATTTGGAAAATTTTCGCGATCCTTTCCGATCCAAGGACATCATCCCCCTTTTATAAACCGCTTTCAATCGCTTCACGGCTATGGGTTCTAAAAGGCGTTTTAAAGGCTATTTGGCGGTTAACTGGGACGCGAGATTTAAGTGGGATTCGAACATGAACGGTGTACAGCGATTCTTAAACTGTGTTATCCGGATTTTGGAGGATTCGAGGATTCGAGGATTTCGAGGCGATTGGGAAATAGTTTTTTTCGTCCTCGAGAATATTAAGTAATTCTGACAAATCATGAAATTGAAAAAATGAAATTGAGTTACTCGTTAATAATATTTTTAATCTGTTAATTGCAAGCATTTAAGCATATCTGTTTTATATAAAACGATATAAAAGTTATGTTGTATAAGTTTGGAAGGATTGGTGGTGAATTCGCATTGTCATTACATTAAGGAGAGTAACTGTTTAGATCAAGACTGATGTATGGGAGCGCACTTGGATCGGATGGAAGGTGTCACGTGTTACAGAGTATCATAATGCATCGTAAAATTGTAAAATGATAGTACGAATGATAGAACGTAGCGTATAGAACGATATATGAGAGAATTGAATTTCGAAATGATGCATATCTTCCGTATATAATCGTTTGAATTAATAATAATAACAACGATAAATATTTATCCAACATAATAAAAATTCCGGATACTTTGTCTTCTCTCGTTTATAAAAAAAATTTCATAAAAACGATTAAACGGCAGATCACCTCGAAACAAACGAAATTACAAACTACTAAATTCCAAAAACCCTTTGTTAATTAACAAAAAAAAAAAAAGGGAGAGAGAAAGAGAGAAAAAAATGAACTCATAACTCCAATATCCTAGCTGCAAGTTAATTAAACCCTCACATCTCTCCATTGAACCAAAAAAAAAGTACGCGCAAGATCTCGGCCACGCGGAATCCGCTTTGCGCATGCAGATCATAATTCGCGAGAGGAGTTTCGCTCAAAAGATTCCATTATTCGATCAAGCGGCGCAGAAGACGAATACCAAAAAAGAAAAAAAAAAAAAAAAAGAAGAAAAAGAAAAATTAAAAAATAAAAGAGAAATAGATCTAAGGTGCATAGAGAAAGAGAGAGGGAAGGTTCGCTAAAAAATTTCAATCAGTTCCGCCACTGCGAAAAGAGAACCCTCTCCTCTCGAAACTACCACCGGAAACCTTTTAGAACTGTGAAAAGAAGCACAATAATGATCGGATTTTCCATCGATATCGATCTCACGACCGTGTTTCCACGCCTGTCGCGAACACCTTGCCCGCCTACCCTTCCAGCTCCCCGAGAAGAAAGATTGCCACTGAGACTGCAAGACGGTAGGAGGGTGTCTATTGCGAGCGGAGGGCCTTATCGGCTACGAGTTGGCGTTTATTTAAATTTAAAACTGGAAGATCGATCCGGAGCCAGTCCGACTATACCGCTCTCCCCTCTCTTTCTAGACCCTTTTCCTCTAATTCCTGCCTCTTGTCGATAGTCTCCGTCGAAAAACTCATTAACTCGTGTCTCTCTCTCTGATTCTGATTCTTCACCCTTCCTTGTATATTCGACGAGGCGATACACGGATTCTAACGTGATGCTAGGTTCCGTGGATGGTGCTCTTCTCTCGTTTTCGAGGAGATGGAGAGATTAGTGTGTGAATTAATGTGGAAGGAAGGGTGTTGTTTGTCTTTGTTGTATAGGCGAAGAAATTTTCTTGGCATAGGGAAAATTTCAATTTATGATCGAAACTTATATATTTCGTTCAATTCTCGAGTTGACTAAAATTTTGGATATCTTTTTCGATATTGTAATTTCGATTATTCGTTTTTTTTTATGAAACTTGTAGTTGTATGTGTAATCTTACTTCCATGCTATAACTTTTTCGTTAAACTCGCACGTTGAACTTGGAGCAGGACCAACATTCAAATCTGAAATACAAATGCCAACATTGTTGACCGAAGACAAGTTTCGCAAAGAAAAGCTTAGCATCCTTTCGTGTTCATGAATATGCATTTGGGGCGATGTAATGGTTGGTTTTGATAAAACAACACGTGTTCAGATGTAAAAGAGATGAGGATGTGTCTACGTGATGTATATTCGTAGTTTTCATCGTTTGAATCGCATCATCATTTTCTTTTCCTCTCTTTCTCTCATTTTGTTTGGAAAAACTCAAACGAGTTTGCAATTAAAAGGAAAGAATTTTCATTCTTTTTTTTTTTTTAACGATGAATTTCCTTTTCGAATCACAGAAACACTCTTTTTGGATTTGTGGCTGCTGCGACACGTGATTAAATAACACAACGAGACATAATTTTATCGTGTAAATGAATACGGGATTTTAGAAGTGTGAATTCAGTGAAGAGAATATTGTTATAATATTGTTGTATTTAATTACATTAATGATAATTTATCGAATGATATAATTATTAGAAATTAGATAGATGTATAAAAGCGTTTATTAATTAATTCTAATATCGTATGGAATAATAGGATAATTGACGTACTTGATTCATTTACATGGCTTCATTATATTAAATTCATTCTAATATCGTATTAAATCGTTAATGAAGCTATTTGCCGATATGCGAGTTTGTAAATTATAATTTTAATAAAATTTCGAAAGAGGATGTATTTTTTTACCTGTTAATTTATTAATGAAAATTTTGAAGAAGAATATTTTATGAGAATCGTGTTTAAATGAAGTTCTAAGTCTTATTTGTAAAATAAATTTGTCAAATTCTTCATGTGAATTCTTAATTTATAAGAAATTTATATTTTTTTAGAACTTGAGATAGTTTTAACACCAAAATATTATAATACTAAAATATTTAAACAATCATTATTTTGAAATAATCTTACTTGGTTGGTAAAAAATGATCACAAAACCAATCAAGAATTTATGATAAAATTTGTTCTTCAAACAAATCAATTTTAAATTCTCAAAATAAGAAAAATTCATTATTTCGAATAAAATACATCCTTTTTATCTATGAACAACGTGTGCCCAATTTCCAATTATTTTTTCGTCTCAAATCAAATTCGAAACAAGCTTATCTTTCAAAATTTTCCACACAATGCACACGAATCTAAACCTCCCCCTTCTCCGTGCACTTGAATCGCGCAACCCCTAAACGAAACGCAATACGCGATTGTTATCCCCCTTGCTCGAATTTTCCTAATTAATTCACGCCGCCTGCGTGGATATGGAACGGTCGTTAAGCTTAATCGCGAGAATTATTCAGCTTCCGGGGCGGCGGCGTTCATTCGCGATAAACGTAAGAGAGCAAAGAAAGACGTTCTACCCTTAATCCACCGTATCCGCGGAACAGTAGTATCCTTGCAGACGAAATTTAGTCGACGTGAGGAAAGGGGAGGGGTGATTAAATAATAGAGGAGGGAGGAAAGTGAAAAAAGGGAGGGAAAGAGAGAGAAAGAAAAGGAATAAAAGAGAGAGGGAAAATGAGAAAAGAACGACTTTTACTTGGGCATCTGGTGAAATATTTTATTAACAAAGCTACGGTATACAGTTGCGCGTATATATCCGAGAAAACACGAGGGTAAAGTATATTACTGGTTGAAGGAAACTGTACTCTTGCGTACAGGGAGGAACTATCGATTGTTATTAGTTATTTAAATTATCCAGTTTGGATGTTTTAAATTGGCGTCGAATCGATTTGAACGTTCTTCTTTTTCATTCGCTCTCGATATAAAGGAAGACAGACACGAGATTATTTGGATGATGAATTCTCTCGTTGAAGTTTTTCAGATGAGACACGTGGAAATAGGGGATGATAATAGCTGAAGATATTTTTAATGGGATAAAACTAGGGTAATCGTTTTGAAATTATTGCTTCGATAATCATTACGCAATATATAAATAGTTATATTTATTCATATTGAATAAATAAATAAATCAACGATATGAATTTGAACGTGCTTCTTTCAATAATAAAATTATCAATATAGTGTATGATATAGTACAAGTATATTCAATGATTTCAAAGTATTTCGATCTTCATAATTGATTAAAATTCGTTCGTTATTATCGTAATCTCAAAGAATAAAAAAGTGATCATCAGTGATCTTCTCCTCTTCCCTGAAACAAATATAAAAAAAAAAAAAATCAATCATGATGAAGTCACAGAAAATATTATATCGATTTGTCCAAAAAGAAAGAATATAATTTCACGAAATAATTTCCAAGTATCTAAATAAACGTGTCGAAATCTGGGCTGGTTATACGTCGAGTGGGGGAAGGAGAAGTTTTATAAACGAATGTCGCGCGATACAATGAAATATTGGCGCTCTTCCGCCCCTTCTTCGCCGCGAAACGTGTTTACACGGTGTCTGCGCCAGTCGAGAATTATTTTTGCGCTGGAAACACGCCTCTGCGAGGTT
>NW_006263632.1:77035-77691 GCF_000469605.1 Apis dorsata | reverse complement strand
TTTTTTTTTTTTTTTTTTTTATTTTTATTTTATTTTAGGGAACCGAGTGTCCTACTTTCGCGGTGTTTTAATGCGAATGAATCGCCTGTTTGCGACTCCTAAGGATTCGTTGATCTATTATTGAATTATTTTAGTATCGATTGCTTATTGGATTTGAGTCATCGTGAGATTTTTTTATTATTGTGATATAACAGAGTGTTAAATTTATTTTAGAAATTGTTGAATTCATTATTCGAGTTTTAAATAATATTCTAATTTTTTTTTTCTTAAAAATAAATATTCAAGAATCTAGGCCAGTTATCTTTTATACATAAATTTCTGAATAATTAATATTCTTCCACTATTAAAAAACATAAAAAAATTCTGTCTCGTTCCATCAAGTTCTCAACAGAGAAACGATTAAAAAAACGAACAGTTATGATCCACTTTCGATAAGAAGCCACATTTTCCACCCGTCGCGCATCCGAACGAGCAAAAGCTGGAATAACGCTTGAGAAACGGGGCAAAGAGGAACGAAAGGGGGCCTCGAGCGAGCCATTAAATCGGCAACAGGCGACAATGAAAACCAGCTCAGACATTTAACCCTGAAAAGCAACGGGGACCGACGTGCCACGATTTCGCGGCAATGCTTTTTCTTTCTCTTTCTCTCTCTTTTT
>NW_006263632.1:73060-76918 GCF_000469605.1 Apis dorsata | reverse complement strand
TTTTTTTTTTTTTTTTTTTTTTTTTTTTTTTTTTGATCTCTCCAGTCCCCCGTTGTTTCGTTGAAAACGCGCGCGCGGCAACAACCGCATTCTGTTGTGGCCCGTCCCCGTTCCGCGCCACGGGAAAGAGGGAGGGGGGTTGGGAACTGGAACGAGGGAGGCAGCAGAGGCAGCAGGGTGATTTGCCAGGGAGAAAAAGCTTTTGTTTCCTCTTTTTAAATACGGCTCGTCCGACGACGCGTATGAATTCCGAGAGGCGTTGAATTTTTACGGCTTTGCACGCCGCAAATTAGTTCGTAGCCTGTGCACGCGGCCTCCTTCTCATTGTTGCTTCCCTATTATTGTCGTTGTTTCTTTGATACCCGGGGCGGGAGAAACGTAATGGAATAACGATGCCTTTGAACACGTGGAAGAATTTTCATCGCTTTTCCTCTTTACGCGGGAAAGAGAGGAGTGGAAGTTGCGTGAAACGCGTGAAATGTAATATTCTTTTCTCTCTTTTTTTCTCTTTTTCTCTCTCTTTTTTTTTTTTTTTTGGATTTTATTTTACGGTTAGAGGGCGATGATGTGATAGAGGTTTGGAAAGAGGGAAGAATATGGATGGACGATAATTAATTATCGTCTGAAATTTATTTCTCTTCATCTTTTTTTTTTTTTCCTGTTTTTAAAGAGTCTCAAAAGCATCTTCTTTGATTTTAATTTGATTTAATATATCTCGTGAAAAATTTATCATTGACTTATCGTAAATTTTAAATCGTAAAGTTTACGATAAGTTTAAGCAAAAGTTTTATAAATTCTTGAGTGCACGGGGTGATGGGGAGAAAAATGGCGCGTAATTTTCATACCTCCACACTTCTTTGTCATCCTTTAAATATATTAAAGTTGTTAAGCTAGCGAATTACCTATAACTTAACACCTTTGTTATCACCGTTATTATTACAAACAGAATACTTGTCGTCAAAGTAATTGCACGAAATTATTCAACTCTATAAGGAAAAACTAATTTCCTTATATATGAAACGTAACGTTATTTATATTTCGTTTAAAATTTTAACACAATAATAAATATATTTTGTGAATGTAACACAGGGGGTAAATTAATTTCAAAGAATTGTCGATTAAGATTTGACTAATATTAATCGACTTGGTGAATAGTTCAAATTAAATGTTATTACTATAATTTTTAATTTTAATATATTTGCCTCTAAAAATTGATTTTTTGTGAAATTTAAGGGAGGGAAATAGTTCAAAAAATTTTTCGCTCGCGTTTTTTTTTTTTATCGGTCCATTGTTTATATTGAAAGGGTGAAAATAGCCTTCAAACTTGACATTATTGAAATCATGCTTTTTTTGAAACATTCTCTTTTTCGAAACTAGAGGATAGTTTTTTTTTTTTTTTTATGCGCTTTAATAATGAAGAATTCGATCGCGTGAAAAACAGAGGCTATCTGTTTGTTTAACTTTTTTTTTAAGCCTCGATTCGCGTCATTGTTCGCTTATTTTTAAATATTTAAAAATCGAAAGTGAAAAAGTGAACTCGTTCAACAATTACAACATTTATGTGTAGCTTGTAGGAGAAAGTTTGAAAAAAAAATGAAATATATTTCCATAAATAAACACTATTTAAAAATTTATTACAATTATTGCAATATTTACAAACGTTCTTCAACATTTCAACGCGAGACAGATAAAGACTTTTATCACTTTTAATGCCGCTGCGAGAATTCCATCGAATCTGTTTCAACCAATTATTCACAGTTAGAAAATAAATCGGTTTCCGGAAGGATCGAACGGGAATTTCACCTTTTTGCCGTAATAAAGATAAGAGTGACACTTGTCAAAGGTGAATTTACGTGGGAGGAGAAATATGCCCCATCTTCGGGGGTTACTGTAACCGGAGGAAAAGTGAGAGTTGGTCCGATATCCGGTCGCGGTAGGGGAAAAGTTGGCGCGCTCGGAATTTGAATATAAATCGAAAACCCGATCGCGATCAATCTCTTCTTTTTTTTATTTTTTTTTTACGTTCCTCGATTTTCGGGAAGGGAATATCTACTGGTGCCATCAACTTTGACCTCCATATTAATTAATCTCTCCCGTTCTGACGAGATAAATCACTTGTTTAAAGAATGAAAAAAGAACGAAGAGGGCGAACTCGAATCTTCCTGGAAATAATAATTTTTTCTAGAACGAGAACAATGATAATTACTATCGAAAGGGGCATGTTTATAAGCGGGATAAATAAATTCTATCATATTCACATTTTTATCCAAGGTATAATTATAAAAATCAACAAGATATTGTGATCGGTTGTAATCGCAGGATGTTAATTGTAAGAGGAAAGTTCGAAATAATTGGACTAATAATAATAATATAAAATACGATAACAGTTGAAAATTAATCTTTCATTAATATCACACCTTCACGGAAAAATTAATCCACTATATCATTTAATATTTCCTAAAGGCCAGAAGCTGTATCCGACTGAGATAGCCACTCGGTCGATCGATAATTTCTGTCCACTTTTTTTCCTCCTATTACGTTAAACTTCTACAATCAGGAAAAATTCAGATCCTAATTAGGACGGAATCTCCCCTCTATCCTTAATGACGATCCTCGGTATCACGTGAACCGGAACGGGATTCCAGCGTATCCGATCAGAAATGAAGTTTCAAGTCCTCTTTCAAGCCGGACTTTCGATAATTCCCAACTATAACAATCTCGAATGGAAAGGATATATATTCGATTCTATCGTAAAACAACAGCGGCCGGTTTATCAACGTTGGCTTGTTAACCACGCGGGGATGATAATTCGTCCAATTTACCGCGTGAATGCCCTAACTAATTGAGTCGTTTAATCCTCCAATAGATTCCTTACCCTAAGCCTAATATTCCAAACGATTTCGCCCACGTAATAGTTCGCTTACGTAATACGTTTATCGTTGGACGATTCTCGAGGAGAAACAATTGAAGAATTGTGACTTGGATAGAGTTATTTTTGGAAATTGGATGGAAATGAATTTTATTAGTTCTTTTTCAAGAATTTTCGTTGAACACGATTCGAATGATTAATTATTGCAGAAGATAACTGGATAGAGGACACATTTTATGATATATTTTTAAAATCTGTGCCAGGATAATTGAGATAATCTAATCTCGAAAGAGAAAACCAACTTTCGAAGATTTTATTTTTATTTATTCGATTGAAGTGTCAAAAATATATCGTACGTATTATTTAGAATTATTTCTTGATAATCAATATATGACAAGAAGAAACTCCGTCAAAATTTTCGATACTACAAATATTCCATTTTAGAAGACGAATGTTTAGTAAAAATTACGATCATCACCTGTTCGTTCACTTTTCGATGTACTGTTCTACAAGTTTATCCACCATCTTCTATATAAAAATTCATGAGAAATTCCTCGTGCTTTCCCATCGTATTTTGTAAAAGAGGGAAGAATTTTTATCACCGAAGAAATTCAGCTAGAAATATCACGTAACATCATCGTTTAAATATTCCATTAACCAAAGCCGAAAAAAAAAAAAAAAAAAAAAAAAAAAAAGAAAGAAACATAACGAGAAACTCAACGATTTGAATCATCATGGACACAAAGTACCGAGCGGTACACGCGCGATATCTTCCAGTTGGCCAAGCAACGGCCCCATAAAAGCGCGGAATCCAGACAGGTTTCTCGCGGCTCCCTCCCCCTGGCAAATGCACTATCTCATCCCTGCAGTCGAGGCGAAGCTTTCCACGAGGCTGTGTGTACGTGTGTGTGTCGCGCGAGGATCTGCGCGGAATAAATAAAGGAATAAATAAAAATGAGTAGACACGTGTCCCACAAATCACTCGGCGG
>NW_006263632.1:70454-72640 GCF_000469605.1 Apis dorsata | reverse complement strand
CGCTGACGAGACCCGCGGGACACCAAGGCGGAAACGCGCGCGCTCGAGGATCGCCGCGCGGAGAGATGGGATTATTCAACGCGTGTTTCAGCTTTGCACGCCTTTCCTCGCACCCTCTCCTTATTTTTCTTGTGCGAAATATTCTTATTCTGCCCGGGGTTCTTTTTTTGGTTGATCGATCTGTTTGGGGTGGAGATTTTTTTAGGAATGATATTTGGAATAGCTTGACGATGGATGTGTTGTTTTTTTAATTTTTATATGTATGTGTATGCATTTATATTTTTAATGGAAGTTGTATAAGTAAGAAATATTGGTCTCTTAATATTGAAGGGGTAGGATTAAATTTGAGAAATATTTCTGACAAGGATGCAATTCTGTTTGTATCTTCTTAAATAGAAGGGGATCGATAGATACTAGCTTTAATTTTTCAAGTAAGAGTATTCCTCTTTCAACTCAGGAAATATCAAGTGTAATGCATAAGGATGTGAAGCAACAGTCATGAAAAATATATGGCGTATATTTAATTACAATGTAATAATTGATAATATTTTCTTCGATCCGTTTTAAATAAGAAGATAGTGAAGTAAAATTGTTAAAAAAGGAAAACGTATTATTAGAACGGAACAGAGATTGAATTCATGAAATATTACGAAACACCGTGAGATTCGCAAGAACAAGCTTCACCGAGTAATGAGAAATGAGTGAACTTTTCCATCTTCGGGCTACATCCACTGGCACTTTTTTCGTCACCAAACAAGTATGATTTTTGAAATTATTTCACGCGTGTTCTGGGCTTACCGCGTGTTCATCTCATCATCTACTTCGCGCCACCCTTGCTATTTTACATCAGGGAAAATTTTTCGTGTTTCCCGCGCTACACTTGTTCCACCACACGCATATCTCGTCTACATTTCTACGTAATTAATCAGAAGGTGTGATTATTATAAACAATGGCAACGGTGTTCTTCAATTAAGGTGAATTTTTATTTATTAATATATGTACAATATAATTAGAATTACGTATGAGGAAAGTATTTTTAAAAGTTGTATATTAGAATTGCATGCATATGATTATTTTATTTTATTTTATTTTTTATTATTTTATATTATATTTTAAATAATTTTTTATTATTTTATTTTTATTTATTTTAATATTGTTTGTTTTATGTAATGTAACGTTGATGATGTTCGAATCTCGGTTTTTGCATTTTCGATGTTAATTATTATTATTTTATTAATGTTATTGCTTTGACAATTGTCAATGTTTGACTATTTGACAAGTATAGTATGTAGGTCAATATATAATTAGACTCGTGAGTATGATGATCAGATTAAAATTTTGTTTGCTCTTGATTAACGAGTTATTATTTCGACATATTAATTAATTATAAAAACAAATCAATTAATACAGAAATTTTTATTCCTTCGAATGAAATGTAATTCCTGTGAAATGTTCGTTCAGGTTTAAAATTTCCTTAATTAGTCGAACAAAGAAAATAATATCAATTAAAATACATTCATTGTCCATGGCTGTAATTAAAGCAAGAAAAAAAAAGAGGACAGGGAGGACAGGAAAGGAGTATTTACTTTTTTATTGAGCGTCTGTTAGCGGGTTCATCAGTAAAACAATTTAGCAGATCTGTTTTTATAATAAGAAATCGAGTTAATCGTGTCAAAAGATACTTTTATTTAAAAAAAAAGATTAAGAAAGGAAGGAAGAATTACGTGTTTCATTTAACAAATCAAAAGCTTCGATTTTACGATTTAAATTGATCAGAAATTTTCAATATCCAAGAACGATTAAGAATATTTTTAATCAAAAAGAATTATTTTAAGAATAACAGCACACAATTGCCTATTTAAGAAGATACATTCATCTTTCTTATTTTTATCTCTATTCTTCGCACGATATAAATATATATATATATATATATATATATATATATATATATTTATATCAAATTTCTTCTCTTCAATTTTGGCAAAAAGGGCCATAATCTCCATAAATAGCGCAATTCAGTAAATCTCTATCCGTTCACAGCCGGTTTCCTCTCCAACGGTATAAACAAACATTGGGATTCGTATTTCCTTTCTGAAAATATTTACGCGCTCGCGCCAGCCACAAAAATATGCAAAGAATTCTTCTCGCTCCTCGAGAACGAGGAAATAGAGAGATCCAAACCTCT
>NW_006263632.1:65434-70238 GCF_000469605.1 Apis dorsata | reverse complement strand
TTCTCTCTTCGTGGTCCACGTAGTAACCCACGAATAGGAGGGGTGCACAAAGGTTCAGGATTATTCCGCGTACATTCTGCCCTCCTCTTCATCCACTATTTTCCATGGCCTCTCTTCCCTTCCATCGTTGAATCCTCCAAGTTGCTTGGTGTTCGCACGCATGCGACAGACGTGTGGGTTGACGTATCGCTCATGCATGGTCTATAGCATAGGCTAATATGGTTGCAATTGGGTCACCAGCCGCCCATAACAATCCGCTTGCGTACACTTGCGTACATTGCGAATTTTTGTTCGTCCCTGATCCATCGATTTCTTATTCGTTGAAGTAAATTTTAGGTGTAAATATATATAGGATTTTTGTTTGTCTATAATTAATTAGAAAGATGAAAAGTAATATAGTAGTCTTTTGATATGTTAAATTATTTTTCTTGAAGAATATACAAAAAGGATCGTGATTATTGGATGTAGAATGTTTTTTAAATTTTAAAGGATTTTAAAGTATAGGGTATTTTATAATTATTCTATTAAAATATATTGTCGTGTAATTTGTTTTTATCTTCAAGAAAAATCGTTATCTGAACAATATAGTAAAATTATAGCAGAAAGATTCTAAGGTGTATTAACAGTTATTAATAAAGGAAGATTGTAACTTGATATTCTACAAAATTGTAAGGAAATATTAATGATAGTTTATACAATATGTAGAATAATTTAGGAACGAATACATTTATTAATGTTAAACAGAAGGAATCTTAAACGTTCTGTTAATTGAACGTTGTATTTGTTTAATTATTAATTATCCGTATATAATTCTAATATTAACGGAGACGGTAATTTATTTTCGGCACGACTTGTATTTATGCGCTATCCTGCCGTGAGCTTCAGGTATGAATGAATAAATTGTGACCTGGTGCAATTACACGCAACGAGGAAACATATATCGCGCAACTCGTTATTCGAGAATGAATTTTGAAGGTGTATCAGAATTGCAAACACTCGTGCACCAACTTCGACTTATGGAAGCATGGAAAATGGAAATTTCATTTTTAAGGAGAGCAATGAAATCAAAATTGCCATGCTTTCATTATTTATATTTGATCCTTTCCCATTAAATTGTACGACGAATACTTTTCTAAACTGTTAAACTTTCGATATATCCATTTATATCGCGTGATTTTTTGTTTTTAATATTATAATAAAGATAATTATATGCATATTAAAAATATAATCAATATAATGATTCAAAATAGGGATCCTCGAGAATTTTATAGTCCCAAAATATTATTTAGCTTCTTAAAATTTTGGAGAAGGATTTTGATAGCTTCAAAAATTATTTTCGATTATCAGATATTTCTGGATTCGAGTTTATTTTCCAAACATTAATTCTCGAGTGTACAATCATGGAGAGTCTCGAAACAGTAATGAAAATTTATTTCTCGATAATTTTTGCTGTATTCTTTCTTTACCGTCGATTATGCGTACATCTTTTGTTGATGAAGTGTGAAAAAAGAAACGGGGATGAAATTTCAAGCACGCTCGAATTCTTCAGTGGCTGTGCTCCAAGCGGACAAATCGCTGTTGAAGATAAAGGGGGCGGTGTTATCGCGTCATTTGAAATCGTTCGAAGGAAATTTCGGCTCAACAGAAATGAAAAGCGATCCGATTTCCATTTGCAACGTCGTTTTATATCCCTGATCGTACATTTCTCGCGCGAATGGAACGAAAAACGTTTCGTAATTGGACACTGCGTGCCAATGTTACGCGGCTTGTTGTTCAGGGATGAGGGGAAAAAAAGGACTCGTATCGAAACGAGTCCAGTTTTCGAATCGTTAAACTGTAAGATTCGATCGTTTTTGGGCCTTTGAAACGCGAGATTGGCAATTCTCTATTCAAACGACTTTATTCGTTAATATAAAATAGGAAGAAAATAAATTTAAAGTTAAGGAATTTAAGGATCAAAACTTTAAACTTTAAAGTTGTTTTGCAAATTTACAAAGTTCAAGGTATTTTTTTTTTTTTAATTGATCGTTTAATTATTTACTCTATGTCAAAAATATTTCCGTGTCTGATAATTCTGTATCGAGCACATTATTAAATATTCACGGTGAATAGAATAAAGAATCGAATATAAGCGATGCTTTATCGTAACTGATTTGACGTAATTTATTCGAATATGCGATTCCTGAATTGTTGGAATGGACAGTGTAACAACGTATCTGGTATGGAACGTAGAATGTAATTACATTTCCCACAGGCAAATCCCGATGGATTAACTGATAGAGTAAAACATTCTGCTGGCCTGATTTCTGCGTTAAAATTTCCAGGATCGATTGAAAACAGTGCATTAAGTGCTTCTCTCATTGTTAAGATAAACCGATAAAAGAATAAATTTTTCTTGAATTATTTAACTCGTGTAGCGTCCATAAAATAATATCTTTCTCTTTATGGGAGAGATTTGAATTATTATTAACTTTTTGCAATCTACCATATACTTACCATTTTAACATCTCGCTCTATTCTTATTCAAAGCCGTCCATATAGAAATATTAGAATAATTCGACTAATAAAAGCTTCAAAATTCGTCCAAATTCTTCATTCATAAAATTCCTTTCCAACAAAATCGAGTTGCAAATTACCTTACCAATTCCCCGAAAAATTTATATATCGAACTGTGTACGCGAACCAGAAGGCTTTCTGACCATAGGAGGACAATCGTCCCCTCTTGGCCTTTATGGACGAAGTGTAACGCGCTGTAATTGCGTATGGAGTAGACACACGGCGTGACGTATCGCTGGAGGGTGTATTGTCGCAATGTTACGGTGTATCGCCGCCGGCCAGCCTACAATAATCATGTCATAACGCAATCCACGCGTGCTTCCCGCGTGCTGCACGCGAGGCTTGCAATTATCACCGGGCGCCGAGGACTCGTTATAGCCTTTAACGTGATGTGCATCGGCTTCCAATGCGCGCACGCATAAAGTGGTGCAATTGCATCAACGAGGGCCGCGCATCCTTGCCCTGGCCAAGTGTCACAGCCACAGGGGGCGGCTTTCGAGGGTGTAATGCGGGTCATTCTAAATTTCTCGATTGTGCTTGTTCCTGGTTTATAGAGGGCGGTGATAAGTCGATCTCTCGGACGTGAAACGCGTCCAAGGGGATTGATGGAAGAGGGGGGATCCATTTCTTTCAAAGAAATCAATTGTTTCAATTGTTCAATTGAATGGATATATATAAGGGTGAAGGAAAAGAGTTGTTGTATATGATCGGTAAAACGGTGGTATTGATGATTTTGGATATTGTTTGGGGTACGAGTTGTTCGAAATGAGAAATTGGACGAGTGGAAAAAAGTGAGAAGGGTGATTTGATGGATGGATAAGTAGAGTTGTTGAAATTTTAACGAAGTTATAAAATGATTTACAGTTTCTTTTAATCTGTAAAGTTTTTCTTGAATTGCAAAATATTTGCAAAATATTTCTGAAATATTACGTAATAATTTATTAAACGCATATATTATGAATATGCGGTGTAATAATATGAGACAATTAACAAGATCGAAAAATCGGATAATAAATTTTCGAGAAAAAGTGGGAAACATTTGACAAATGTTTCCCATCCAACGCGCTTCATCCACGCGGTTCGCGATGTAAAAATGCATAAACCGCCCCTTCGCCCATTAAAACGGCCATGTAACACGGATAATGTATCGTTCTCTTTTTACAATGCTACGAATTGCACATGGATTGCAGTATAAAATTGGTTATAATATAAAGCGTGTCGAGTAACCGTGTCACGTATGTTCAACATTCTTCAAGAAGAAAAATGAACCGTCCGTTCCTTTTGACTAGCTTTCCCGACAGGATTTCTAAATTACATTCACAAGAGTACCATTATTCTCCCAGTTATCGCCAACATCTTGAATTCCAATCTATTAAAAGTTTGCGCTAAGGTTTTCTATTAAAATTCAAGCTTCTTAATACGGATAAATTCGATTAAACCGGCGTATCTTTTAGAAGCAGGATGATATAACGCAGTAAAGCGTATATATTTTTAACTCTTTCTTATAAGCAAATCAGGTCACTTTTTCAGGATATGATATTTAACATTTAGTAGTTAGATTAAATAGGTCAAAAGTGATTGTTTTTTGATCGATGATTAAATTCATATCTTCTTCTAATAATGATGTAAATTCTAGATCATATTATTTGTCGAATTTTATCGAATTGAAATTCTGGATTTAAAATAAGAATAAAAATGAAAAAATTACTGACAAAGGATAGAGAAGTAATGAAATCAATTAAGCAAGCTTACTGGATAAAAGATTTATCAATCCATAGAATCTCTTTTGGTCAATAGTTTTTAATTAATCGCCATACGTCTTAACATATAGCGTATTTCCATTATCAAGCTATTTAATTAAAAAATTGGAAAACTTTTAAAGCTTCCAAATCAATTTACCTTTCATCTTGGATCTATTTTCCAGAAAGCTTTAAAACTGCTTTCTCGTTATTTCCTTTATTCTTTCCCAGTTATTTTTATTATTATTTTTATCGATTAATTTCATCCCCTATTACTCCACATTTTCATTATCATTTCTCTTGTTATTTTATTATTATTATTATTTATTTTTTCATTATTTTTTTCAAATACATATACTTTCAAATTTTCCATCGATTCCCAGAAAACACTTTGAAGAACTCTACCATTTATATATACGTTTGCTCATCTTTCTTTCACGCGAATTAATTGAATTTTTCTAGCCTACGATTAAAACAAACTTTCGTAACACGAACTTTCGCAAACTCTC
>NW_006263632.1:56688-65214 GCF_000469605.1 Apis dorsata | reverse complement strand
TGCGTTCAATTCCCGTGTTCGTGAATTCTTTCTTTTTTTTCTTTTTTTTTTTTTTCTTTTTCTCATTGATTCGTAATCGATTCAACTTCAATTTCTGTCCTTCGAGATCAACGAAAGAAAGATCGAACGAAATATAATCGAGGGAGGGTAAAGGAATAGAATGTACACGGTGTTCCAAGTTATTTCGAATTTTTTTGTCGGCACCCTTTTGTCTTTTGGTTATTCTATCCCCCACTTGTTAAAACGAACGTCGTCCTTTGGCACATTTTTTTGTCAAACATTTTTTTGTCGAGTGGTTGCCAGATCGAAGAATGCTCTTGATGAGCTCTGAGAATTTTTGGAAATGTTGAAGAAAGGACAGGGCTCGAGATTCCTTCGTTATTTCTCTTCTCGTTTAATTTTAAAATATTTGAATCTGGTGACGGTTTCGATAATGAATTATTTTGTTAATAATTTTTTTTTGTTTTATTTTTTGAAACGTGCAATCTATTATTTATGATTTATAAATATATGTTGTACAATTTTATTCGAACGTATATTGAGTATATAAACGTCGGTTGCGGTAAAATAAGTAATGAAATTTTATGATAATGAAAAGTATATAAAGTATTTCACTTGTGTATAATTCGAAATTTTATCAAACGAATTTTGTATCAAAATACGATTTTTTCCGTTTTATTTTTTGCGATAATTTATTAGAAAAACTGGACGTCAATCACATACTTCGAAAAATGAAAATACATCAGAAATGGTTAAACTTGAAAGTAATTTTAACTTTCAACTTTTACCGTTGTTTTTCAAAAGCTGATGATGGTTGAAATTCCAATTACGCGAGTGACAATGACAGCTGCTTTCGTTGTTATTGACAGCGAAAATTTATAATAAATGATTCTGTAATTTTTAAACTTTAAAAATAATTAATTAAAATAGTCAATCGTATTTTCGCGAATTTAATCGCATTTTTCGAGAATAATTTTTGAGAGAGAAAGAAATTAAAGGAATAATTAAACATTAAATTCGACAAAGTAATAAAATTTTATTAACAAATTTATTAAATAGTTATTTAACAATGGTACGGTGAAATGTGATTTAAAATATTTCTTCATTTATTTCTCTTTATTTCTCTGTAATTATTATTTTAATTTTTTATTTCAATATAATTAGTGATAATCCTAAAAAAAGAGAGAGAGAGAGAAATAATACAGAAGGAATAATTACGTTTCTGTTATTATCTTCCATAACTGATTTTTCATGTCAATGCCATTTATGGACATTATGGATATTAGAGACGTACATGAAAAGTAGTTCGAACCAATAAAATAAATGTGACAACCACTGTCGTTCATTTTCGACACTCAGCTTGCACATATCACAATTCCGTTTTCAATAAATCAAATAGTGTCAGCACACTATAAGATCAAACACCTATCATTTTATCTCACCCTCTCTGTATACTGACTCAAAAGTATTTGAACATTTTCTACAAAAATTCTCTGAATATTACGCGTGTTTTATATATATATAAAATTTTTCGAAATAAATCAAAAATTATTCATAAAAATTACAAAATATTTACTGCAAACGCGTACATTTTTGAATTTATTTCGAATTTCTCTAAATAATCTTGCTATCTACTAAAAAACTTCTACCACAACACACATATTATACTTTCCTTCTAAATAAATGTTCAAATTCACATTCATGACTTGCCACGTTAAAATAAAATGATCCACATACAGAAGAAACTGCCTAACATTCCATAAAGGAGCATCAACGCAAAGAAACTCCAAAAAAGGAAAAAAAACCCTCTTCTTCTCCCCTCATCCAATTCATTCTCCCCTCGTGCACTCGTACATCCTATATTTCTCGAACCACCCCAATAAAACCTCCCCCTCATTTCGAATGTTCTCCAACCTCTCTCGAACCTCCTTGACCTCGAGAACGACTAATTAACGTTGCAAATGGACAAATGGAATTTTGAACGATCAAAGACGGGCAAGTAGGAGAAGGGGTTGGGCGCGAGAAGGGGTGAAAGTTTCTCTCTCTCTCTCTCTGATGGGCGCAGGTGCGGCAGTCGAAGTCGTGGCGGCGTCACCGCGTAAGAATCGTCGAACAAAAGGAAAGTTTCGCATGCTGGGCACGTATCTATTGTCTCGCCGGCATGTCATCCGTCTCTGGAACGGACGTAGACGAATGAATCAAAAGGAAACACGAAGTTTGAATTATCGAGTCTGGTCGAGTTAGGAAGATCCAGAAACAGAGCTGTAAAGTCTGTGATGGTTTTAAAAAAAGGGATAGGATGGGGCGAGGTTTAATTGTTGTCGAGGGTGGTATGTTTTTTTGTATTCTTTTCTCCGTTTCAAAGGGTGCCAATTTGCATTTTGAGCAAATGAATTAATGGCGAGGATGCTTTTAAATGGTGTTGATAATTATCGATGAGAAATATCTTCTTTGCATCTTCTGTGATGTTGTAAGTGTTATTAATTGTGCTAGAATGTATGATTGTAACATTGTTAGTAACGAGTATAATTATTGGATGATAATTGATAAGAAAAATGCTTTTAAGCGATAAGTAATTCTTTGTTGAAATGAGGATTCATTCGTTTGCATTTAAAGTAATGGTGTGAGGATGGAAGATGTTTTTAGAAGTTAAGGCTGAGAAATTGATGAAAGAATGATTAAATGAACAAACGAATGAACAAATTTTTGACAAGTATAAAAAGAAAAGAAAGGGAAACACATTGTAATTTTATGTCAAGATGAACTTGAAAGTTTCATTTTCGACTTCATCTTGATGTAATGATTGTGATATTATATGAGACTTAAGAACTCTTGAAAGTTCTAGTGTCTTTGTACTAAAGCATGAACAAAGTTTTCCATTTCAAAGTACCATTAATACTTCATTTATAGAGTCGTAGCTTCTATTATTTAACTATGTTAAAAATTAAGGGATAAGGGGAATAAAACGAATTAGCAATGAATCTTCATTTAAATATTTAAAAGATTCTTAATTCTCTAACAATTTTTTTAATTCAATATATATATATATAACAAATTTTAAATATAATTTAAATGAATTGTGTAATAGTTAAGGGCAAAATAAGTTAAATAATTTTAATGAAAGGATAAAAACAATTAGAATTAGAACAGTCAGAAAAAAATAATTTCAAACAATTTTAACATCACATTTCTTATTCTCCCCCAACGAAAGTGAAAATGTTCAAATCCATTATAACTTCTTATCTTATTTTCTAGTATTAAAAAACATGCGATAGAAATAGAAAACTCGACATATCCTCTTACTAAACGCCATCCTTATCGATAAACGAAGCTCGATAATCACGAAACTCGACGAAACTTCGATCGAGCCATCCGAGTATCCGTATTCTTGGCACGTCCCATCCCCGGTAAGAATATCCGGAGGTCAGGTTCTTTTCCTCGAAAAAGAAGAAATAGACGAATGAATCTAGGAATACGTCGTCGTAGGTCGTGGAACCTCGTAGATTCGTTCGAAGGCCCGGCAATCGGGTTTTTATTGCAACTCCTGGGTGCAGTACATCCAGGTTGCTCAGTTGGTCATGCTCGACCCGTAAGATACCATAAAATTACCATAGACTCTCGGTGAAGGTTCTTCTTTTTCATTCGTGGCCCAACGTTCCATCAAGGATCACAACTTCTTTTCTTTCTATTTCCACCATTTCCTCTTTTTTTTTTTATAGGCGATTTTTCTTCGCGTGGCGAAAATTTTTCAAGAAGAAAAAACGCATTTTTTATTTGTTTAAGATTCGTTGATGATGATTCTCATTGAATTAAGTTTTTCTTTTCTTTTTATTTTTTTCTTTTTTTTTTTGTAAATTATGTGTATATAAGTTAGATATTTTGAGATTAAGAGTTTTATGGATGGTTACGAATTTTGATTTTTTAAATTGTTGAAATAGATATATATAATCAATTTGATAAAAGTATAATATACATTATCGTGTCACATTACTAATAAAAAAAAGAAAAAGATAGAAATATTTTTCTTCCATTTCTTTACGATTATCATATCATTATTGTTTAAAAAAAATGTACATAAATATCAAGTAAAATCATCCTACAAATACATCCTATTAATCTCACGAATAATGCAAGTTCACAAAAAAGAAAAATACTGATTGCCAAGGTAAAAAAACGATACGACTTATGCAAAGAAAATTTCTGAAAACTTCCGTGACAGAACTTTGAGACAGTCCTCCCTCTGTCTTCGTTCGCTGTCCTTCTTGATATATCCAATTTCATTCTGGATCTGCGAGAATAGGTTAGGATTTTGCTTTTCTCCGCCGCGGTCTACGTTTCCCTTTGGCTTAGGTTATATTCTATGCGCTTTGCGTTTCACTCTTTCTCCCCCCCTTTTTTTTTCACCCCTCTTTTCCTCTTTTTATTCACGCTGCACCATTCAACTTTCGTGCCCTGTTTAAACTTACTTTAAGCATTCCACGGTGAACACGGATTTCCCCGTGCGAATACCATTGTTATCTCTTTTCGTTGTTTCTGTTATCGTTCGTAATCGAATAAGTATCTGAAGGATTATTATATTTTAGAATTATTATTATTAATCGATAAAAAAGAATAATTGTTAATTTTCTGTGGAATATTTCGTTAAATTGGATTAATCTTTTTTTTTTCCCATGTTCTGGATATATTTTATTTTATTGAATCATCCAATAAAATAATATATGTGGAATAATTGAAATTCAAAAAAAAAAAAAAATGTACAACTGTTCATATTTCTCTCGAATAATTTTATATATTTTTACAATAATTTACAATGTGTATATTTCTACAATAGCATATTATATCAATTAATAGAAATGCTATTGTCGAGCGTATTTTTATGTACTCAGTATAAAATATCAATTTTCAAATTTAACGAAACAACGAATAAAAGAAATGATATTTCTCTCTCTCTCTCTCTCTTACTATTATTTAATTTCAACCAAAATATTCCACGAAATCATCTTCCATCATTCTTCTATTTCAAAAATATATTATCATCAAAAAAATGGCGCGATAAAATTAAAAAAAAAAAAAATTCTGCAATATATCTCGTACATGTAAAAACAATATGTTATCCAATTCATATTATCAATACTTCATCAAGATCAAAATTTCAAACGTGATAAATTAATCCCAATTTTTAAATTATAATCATATATCATCCTCGCGAAAAGTATCGAAACTTCTTCCATCACCGAAACGGGTCATCGAGAAGATCATGAAAAACAAATTTCATTACGAATTACTTATCCCATAAAGATCCGATATTTTCGCGAAATTGGCTGCATTTAACATCCTCCAATTATTGCAAAAACCCCGAAAATATTTCCACGAGCTCGCTAACTTTTAATGGGCGGATAATCGTAATAGCGATTTTAATCGTTTTCGCGGAGTTTGTCTAAAATCGGGAGGAATACACCGACGCGATGAATAAAGCAAAACGATCGTTTAAATCGTAAAAGCTTTCGTTCGACAATAACGACTTAATATTCGACGCTTAAATTCATCCACAATCATCCTCCTCCTCCTCCTCCTTCTCCCCCCACGCGACGTGGAAGGGGTGAATCGCGGCCGCGTAATCAGGAATCCTCGACTTCCTGTTCTCTGTTTGAACCGAGTCGCAATTAGCGCGCAAGAATTGGTTATTGTGGGGAGAGAGAAGCAAAGGAGCAAAGGATGTGGGTAAATGTTTAAATATGACGAGCAAACACGTCACGTTTTGTATTATCGATTGTGGGAAAGAGGAGGGGGAATGATACAAACGGAGAAGCGTGTGTAGTAGATTTAACAACAGTTAACGATTATTAGTCTTCGAGAGAAATTCAATTCTATGGAATTCGTTCCGTTTTTTTCCGTATTGAAAAATTTATTTGTCGCTCTTCCATCGCATTGAGAAGAATTTTTCGAAGCGAATAATCAAGTGGAGATAGAAAACTGTGGTGTGATAATTTTTCTCGTGTTGCATCGAAAATGTATCGTCGTGTTGGAATAGAAAATCTCTCTTTTCCGGATAGGCGGAATGTTCAAATGTGAATGCGAATGGATGGAATAAATCGTGTAGAAATCAATATGTCGAATTAGTAATTTCATTTTTATATCTTGTAGTTATATTGACTTTGAAGCACTTCTTTTTTCAAATTTCGATGATCGATAATGAACTTAATGAACTTATCAGAAAGTTAATCTTATTATCGTTAAAAGAATTTACCATTTAAATAAATTTAAAAATTTTCTTTATTAGATCTACAATTTAACTGAAAATGGTGTAACTAATTTTTAATATTTCCAACGATTTGTATTTAATATAATAGTAAACGATACAATTTCAAGAAGTGAATACATCTTTTGTCGATGTGGGATGACGATAGTAGTAATAATACATCAGATTAATGTTATATCTGTAACGTATATTGATCCATATTGCCACGTGCTAAATTAATCTTGTATGACTAGCTATGTTTGCGGGTGTCAAGTCTGCAATTAATAGGGTTTAACCGGTTAGACGCATTTTAGTTGAAGATACCTATTAATCGATGAAAGATGAAAGTTCGATTACGATCATCTTCTAATAATTTCAATTGTATAAAATAAATCTTTCAGCTTTTCTTTGACGCTCGATTATACATCCATTTTCGCATCCATACAATTGTTGAAATAAAACGAACCAATGAAAATAAAATAATGGAAGCGATATTTCCACAGATAGTGGATTTCCAGCTATCGAACAGTTGGAAATTGACTTTACGTTACATTATCGTTGGTAGAGGGGCAATTTTTCTCGCGCGGATCCATTCCTCGTGACTCGTGCCCGGCCATCAATCTTTAATCAGCGTCTAATTAAAACCGCTCTTTCCTCTTTTTCCTTCGACGTTAATTAGATTTTAATTTAATGAATTTCCAACGTGAGCTCGCCCTTGTCAATTTCCCTTTATTAATCGTGGCGGGAACCGATATTGTGTCTGTCGTGCGTTGCATTTCTAGCCTCCTTTGAAACGGGTCGGGTTTAAGGGCCCTTTTTCTCTTCCGCAGGTTCGAATATTGCAAATATTTAGAAAAGCTGTCGTTTGTTCTTCGGATAACGCGGAATCGTTCCGTTTGTCCTCCACGGTTTATATCCTTGGTGCTTTGTGGTACGTGAAACAAGAGTTCTTTGGCGTCGCCCCTTTTGTTTGTTTAAAATTGCTCGCTACGAGTTATAAAAGCTTCCCGAGCAAAGGTAAAAAAAAAAAGAAAAAATGTCTCTGTACTTACGTATTAATATATGGCGAACGAAATAGAAGGATTCGTCTATCTGCGATATTCCACGATGATTCCACCCCATTTTTATCTAAAGAAAGATGGAGAAAAAATAAGACAGAAAAATCAGAAGGGAAGGAAGAGGCATCATCGATGCACAGACCGATACTCCGAAGAAAGATTATATAATTATTTAACAACATTTGAAATAATGAATGATAGCTCTCTGTTTGTGTTTGAATCTTTTAAACAGTCGGGGGAAAGCAGCAACATCTTGGATTAAAAGAGGCACTTCTCGCTCGAAGGGGTGGATGGAAATGGGGTGGGAAAGGAAGTTGGGATGGAGGCAGGCATCGGGTCAAAAGCAGCGTAATGACACAGTCAAATTCGTAGGGAAGAGGAGAAGATGGCCGAGAGAAGAAGAGGGTTGGGAGAGTTTCCAAGATGAAAAATTGCGGAAACCGCGTTGAATGGTCGTTCAACTCGCTTCTTTCGCGCGATTTGCGTAAATTTGACTATTCTCCCGGTGATTTAAGAAGGTTGTGAGAATAGCAAACGACAACTTTGTTTCCTTTCTTATGAATTTTATACAATATGCGAAAGGAGGGAGGGAAAAAAAGAAATGATGAATAATCGATCGATCGTTTTCGAAAAGAATTGGCAGTGAGATTTATGTGGAAGCAGGAAAGATTATTCTGTTGATAGTAACGAACGTTCTTGTGAAATTATGCTAAATGATTGATCTTGAAGGAGAGAAAGAAAATTTTTGTGAATATTAATTTCGAATTAATAAACATTAAATTTATTGATGCAATTATTTCGAAAGTCATTTCATTTTCGATTAGTCATCTTTATTTAATGTTAACTTTAATATTTGCAGACAGAAATGCTTCGAGTGTTACATAATATTACACAAGTCTGCAGTGTAAATAATTGACGCAATTAAACAAATTAATTGAACATGTATGCGTCCAAAAGTAATCGATCTCGATACTCGATACCTCTCATGTATTTTTTATGATCCAAAAAATTTTGATCATAAAAAATATTCTTAGAAAATTATTCAACAATTCCTTATTAAAAAATCAATTTTTAAACGTTTTTTTAAAAAAATATCTTCGTATTAATGGTTATTTCACATTTCTGTTTTATTCGAATCTAACTAAATATAATATTTTATTTTATAAAAATTCTAAATTTCAAAAAGTATTTCGTTGATAAAAATTTTATTTTATCGAAGGTAAAGGTACA
>NW_006263632.1:46207-56411 GCF_000469605.1 Apis dorsata | reverse complement strand
CTCGAACACGTATGAAAAAAAAAAAAAAAAAAAAAGATACGTTTTCATTGAAACAATCCACAATCACATTTATATCAATCGAAACAAATTCAGTGTTTCATTAAGATCAATTACGATGATCGATCGTATATAAATTTGTCCAAAAAATATTGTTCATCAAAGTGAGAAGATAACGTTATAATAACGATAGAATTTTCGCGATAATAGTTGGTTATTAAAACCCAATGAAACGTGACAATAACGTTGTGCGAACAGTTGAATCTGCAAAAGCTGAGCAATAATACTTTTGTTGATATTTTCACCGCATTTTCCATTTTCTTTGTGGATTTTAATAAAATGACATCGTCTCTTGGCGTCGAGAATAAATTGTTTCCCTTTCTTTCATTCCTTCCGTATTTTTCGCGTGTGGCGATTGAATCGATCGATAACGTGCCATTATCAATCGGAAGTACTGAAGGGGAGAACGCGAAGTAGTGAGAAATAATTGGAGAATTTAATTTAATTTTCGTGTGAAACGATCGTGACAAAACGAAACTGGAAAAAGGGGAAAAAGATAACACGAAACGATTTCTCCTATTGATTGAATTTTAAGAAGCAAAAATGTTAAAATTTTTTAGATAAAGAAATAGATTTATACGGAAATAATAAAATTTATATCTTGGGATCAGAGAATGGAAATGTATCGAAGAAAAATTTCAAAAATTATTTGGAATAAAGCAACAGAGCAAACTTTTGCAAACATTTCATTCGAATAATTATGTTAACGACAATAATTATGTTAATCACAAATGGGATTAAACAAATCAACGATATTTATTCTCATCTCTATTCATCTTCACCGTGAATTCGAAAATGATGGAAATGGTATGAAAATTGAGTCGCGATTGGAATTATCTCCGCACGATCACTCTCCCTTTGCTATTTTATTTTCTTCCTTTTCAAAGTGGAGTAGCAAGGTGCATCCGTGATACGGAGGATGAAAGGATACACGTGGAAAGACGTGCAGTCGTCAAGAAGCTCTATTTCGTATTCGAGCGTCGTCCGTTCGAAACGACACGTGTGTCTACCACTGACGTATGTACGTGTTTAAAAACGTTCAAGTGACTGTTCAAGTATGAAGTTCCTTATGTTTATTTCCTAAAATACTCGTGTATGGAATGACGCGTCAATTTAACCGACCTTAAAACTTTTAAACTGGTATCATCGTTTGGTCAGAACTTGAAGAAGAAAAGTGGAAATCGATTTAAATAAATTAATGCAACGAATAAATAATATGGAACGATTATTATTATTATTACGATTCAAGATTCGTTGAAATAAAATCGTTGTCCAAATAGATTGGAATATAATTGAATCATTCAATATTCGTTTCTATAATAAACGTATCTCGTTGAAAGTATTAAATAATTTGTTTAAAATAAATACAAAAAGTTTACACACATTCAACGTAGTGTAAGATATATTTATTTCATATATTACACATATTTATTGAATATTCAGAATTGGTTATGCGATTAATTTGAAATAATTAAAATAAAAAAAAAATATATCGAGGTAAAATTGTATCTTATCCAGTTAATATCGAGATTATCAAAGAGGGCAGAACTGATTTTGAAAATATATATAGAATAAAGGGAGCCAGAAATTTTGTATTCGACTATGGTCCTGGTATAAAGTCATAAGGGTGTAGGGATACGAATATAACTGTTTATATGCATATGCCTTTGCTCGACTTTCTCGTTACGTAAGCATATTGCGTACAACCGTGGTCTTTGGGATAAAAAGAAGGCCGAAAGGGGATTGAAACGGCTGTTTAAAATGAAGTACTTTTTTTTTTAGGGTGGTGGAAGAAGTATCGTTCTTCTCTAGGAAAGGAAAAAAATTTAGGGGATCTTTTTATGATCTTTTTACAGCTAGAGGACTATTCGATTTTGGTTAACCAGGAAGAGTGAGTTCAATTTATATTCCATTTTTGTTTTTTTACAATCACGATTGATCTTCTTTTCGAGCTGAATGTTAAGTTAATTGTCGGTAAGTAGATTAATCGTCATTGTATTTATAAATGTTTTAATATTTTTAATAAAATAGATTTAATATTTTAAGAACGAATTAAAATTGTTTTAACAAATAAATAAATTTGCGAGTTTAATTATATACATTTCTTCCGTAAACAGGAAATAAAAGAAACATTATGGATTTATTACCACCTATAAAAAAGACGAACAATATTGTAAAATTTCGAGAAAAAAATAATATAACGTCGAATTTTAAATTTACTCGGTATCGAATAATAAAATAGAGCAACCGTTGTGCAAAATGGATTTCAAAACGAAGTGTTTATTGAATATCAACGATATCTCTATGGAAATCCGTGGTCGATGCTTAATTGACGTAAAAGCTCAAAATATCAATAACATTTACATATCGATACGATTTATTTCATCCAGCAGCTTGTCTATCATAAATAGATTACAACAGTATCAAAATTTGTCAGCATACCGAGCACGTTTTCAAACGTGTACAAACTTCCAATAAAAATCGTACATGAAAAAAAGAAAAAAAGTAAAAGGAAGAGCAAAAATGATAGGATAAAAAAACTTGTCGCTACACACGAGACTAATAAAATTTCGATATTACAATATTCTCTCTCCTAATCCACTCTTATATCACAAGAAACAATTCTAAATATCTTTCTTTTTCATTTTAATACAATGGTCGTACGTTTATTGTAAATAAAACTATTAATTGTTATTTTCTCTAAAATAACATGTTATAACATCAAAATATTGTGAAATATTCCTAGAATATCTTAAAAAAATAACAAATCACTTTTAGAGAGAGAGAAAAAAGGAAATTTATTGAAGTTTCAATATTTCTTTTTCAATTTCCTGATTCCATCCCTTCAAAAAGATTTATTCCACTTAAGTAAACTCTCTTCTAAAACTACTGCACTTTCCAAAGTATTTATTGCAAATTCCAGTAATACAAAAATAGCAAACAACAACATGATATGCATTCACCCCTTTCTGGATATTCATCCTTGGCAGAATGTCTTTCTTGTTAACAATCTAAATGAAATTTTTTAACCCACAGGAACTCGTCGTGTATTTAAATGTATTTTCATTCTCCACGAAGGATGACACAAGATGGGGATGAACAAAGGGGTGGATGGCTCGAAAATGATCGAACTTTTCCATTCCACGTGCGTATCAGTTTTGTAGCTCCTTCGAAAAGGTGTAAAGTCGAGAGTGCGCTTTATGGGGGTTGCATTAATTCACCAGCTTAAATAACGTCAGAGGGTGGCAAGGAGCCACGATGAAACGCGGTGTCTTCGCTCGTGATTTATGGCCCGCAATTCCTTGCAGATGAGAGTTTTGAACGGATCTATGTTCGAGAATTCTGAAAAACATAATGGATAGACATTGGATTCCTCGATGTTTTCGAATTAGATTAGATGATTGGTATGGAAAAATTAACGTATTCGTAGACATTCATAAGAATATTTCTTATTCCTGGTTTCTCCAGAAATATGAACAAAATTTTCCACGTATTTCCTTTGGCATGATCATTTTAATCGTAATACACAACTATTTTAATTGTTTCTTGTTGTTTTACAGTTATTTTTTTCTACTTATCGAATATCCGCCATCCTCTTCGATTTTTGGTTAAATCTAAACTTAAATGAAAGTGAATAGAAATTGGAAGAGATGTGTAAAGGATATCGTTTAAAATTTAGATATTTGTCAAATTGATTGTATCGTCGCTGTCTTTATTCTTTTCTTGAAAATGATTCACAAACTTCACATTCATATTCGTTCCATTAAAGAATTAATAACAAAAAATTATTGGAATCATATCGAATAAAAATAAGATTAACTATTTGTTCTTTCTCACAAGGGTTCACAAGGCTTCGTTGTTTTATATGTAGTTATTTATTTTTCTGTTTCACGCAATTACAGAAATTGCAATACACGGCGAATATGAGAAAATTGATATCGTTACTGTTCATTATTCAAAGTTTGAAGTTGTTTGATAAAAGGGGTACATGCTTTCGCATAGAGAGTTTTAAACAATATGTTTATGGGCTGTGAAGCAGGTTGGAAAATAGCTTGTATTCAAAGGACCAAAGCATCGAACCATTAAAAGCCGAAATTATATTCCGAATGGTGAATTTTGTTGTCTCGAGTTACCCGTCGTGTCGATGCACTGCGTATCAACGCATTTAATCTATCCTGTGCAAGTGTTTTTCATACAGTTCTTGTCCACTCGATTTTGACTATGTGCTTTCGAAAAACAACCATTATTGCTAACAATATTACATTACTCTCTATTATATACATGTATACTTTAAACAAATATTTTTCTTTTCAGAGAAAAGAATCATAAATAAAATTCAGGAAGAAAATTCAAGGAATGACGAATTTTCTAACAACCCTGCTAAAAATATTATAAATCCTACGTACTCTATTATCCTAAAATTCTCATTCTTCTTCTATAAAATCTACAATCAAAATTAGAATTTATTAAAAAAAAAATCCACCATCACGACTCAACCTCCCCAAAACCTACCCTCGCACAGATGTTAGAAATCTTCCACGCAGATCCACGCGTGCATAATCGAGTCAAACGAGCTTATTCAATTAAGGTGATACCATTCATCCCCCAGTCGCGGTTCCAAACACGACGACGCACAGTTAAACGTGCACACGATGCGTTTCCGCATCTCTGTGCCGATAACGCGTATCAAACGGTGAAATAACTCAAGCCCGTATCAATCTGGAAACGCATTAAACTCGTCGCATAATTCCTGCATCTCGATTAACCGACCCCTAGTATGGAAAACGACTTCGAGGTTAAATTATCGTATGTATCAAAAATGAGATTATGTGGCAATTACTGTGAAGCGTTTTCTTCTTCATTCTTGCATGCAAAGTTTTTAATCCTGATCAAACCCTTTCCTTCTTTTTTCTATTTCAATTATTTATTTTCTCTAACTTTTTCTATCTTTTTATCCTTTTTGGGCATTTTCAGAGACTCGCAGGAAGTATTCATAGGATACCAGTCTGACTCCAATATCCAATTTCAATACAGGAGTTTATACAAATACTATCGGAGGATAAACGCATTTACATAAGCAAACTGTTCATATAATAGAAAATTTTTCCCGATTCCCTCTCTTGGCTATAATTTTTCGTCCAATTAACGGAAATCGCTGAATGTAAAAGAGCTTTTACTGTATAATCATAAAATTGTGAAACAATTTTGCAACAATTCTGATTGATCGATCAATAATTCATTATTGATCTTAACTTCACCTCCACATCCACGGTGTACATATTTCCAATTCTATTACATTAATAAAAACACACAGTTGGAGCAATAGAGAAAGCTCGATTAAGGTAATCGTATATAATAAGATTCCATTGATACGAGCGATTAGTTTTCACCAATAATCGAACCCACGATCGAAAATTAATTTTCCCCACGTTCAAACGTGTCCTCCCCCGCGCTCTCGAGATGCCAGAGCGTCGTTTGAAAACACAGAGGATCCGCGGGGACAACGAGCGACATCGTTTCACCGATTCGTTGGAATCCTACGTATTCGAGGGGGGTGAAGGAGAGGGGAGGGGAGGAGAGGGGCTCGTGGGAACGAGAAACGGGGCCACGATTTGTCTCTCGTCCGGATACGATTCGAAAATGCAACATCAGCCAGGCACACGAGCCTGTATCATCCGCAATTTCCGAAATGTATTAAACGGATCAAATTTTCCTCCTCCTGGCCACCCCTTTCGTGCTGCCCGCTTATTACGCCATTTTCTCTCGATCCTCCGCGATAAAAATCGCGGTGGTGGAGATGTATATTATCGAAGGGAGGAAGCGTAATCGATTTAATGGAATTTTCTTTTTGTCAATGAGACGAAATGAGGAATATTAGGGGTTGTTAGGCGTAAATCGAGTAGAGCGATTTACTGTTTCGAGGTAAATTTTGATGAGAAATTAATTAATTGGCTTGGTGAAACTTTGTTATCCTGTTTTAGGGACGATGATACGTGTTTTAAGTGAAGAGAATTCTTCGTTACAGAAATTTTTAGTAAGAAAAACGAATGTGTTGTTAATATTTTATTTTACTCGACAATCACTGCTTTGAAAGTATTGGTTGATGTTTTGTACAATCTCTTAAGAGATTAAATCAAGTTCGTATAATAATTGTACAATTGTACGCTCAATTTTATTATAAATAATTATTAGCATAATATTTTTTTATTCTTTGCATGGTATTTTTTATTTAGTGATGTCTTTATGATTTGTGAGAGATTCTAATCTTCAAGATACTAATTTTAATTGAGTTTTCTCTGTTTAAACAATTTTTAGAATCCAGTTTATAATAATAATATAAAATAATTTCTACGTTTCCATTTAAGAACATTGTTTCCAAAATAGAAACAATGTTTGATGTATACTTAATTCGAAACGAAAGTCGATCGAGATTTATTCCTCTTTATTTGTAAATATCGATCTTGCGAAGTCAACGATGTTTTGATTATAAACACGTTACGAACCGATGTGAATTACGGGGACTAAGAGAAACATTCTCGTCTTGTTTGCGCTCGAGAGTGGATTTATTTCAATGTTGGTCGGCGGATCGAAAATTGAATTAATAGACGGCCATCGTGACAAGGAAATTTGATACGAAGCTGAATACAGGGAGCGTAGAAATCAAAGTAAGTTTATTATTTATATATCATGTAAAATGTAAACTCTTAAATATATAGATAAAAAGAATTTTGAATTTATTCAAAATTATTCGAAGTATATATCTCGTTTTGTTTTGCAAATTATTAAATTGATTATTCAATGACGATTCAAGACAATTTCAATCTACAAACGGTAGTGTCTTTATCTTTTATTTTAGTCTTCTTGATCGAGGATAATGAATTAACGAGTGAAAAAATGGAAATTGGAATAGCAGTTTCATGAATTTTGCTCACTTCACTCTCGGATTTAGAAAAATCGATTCTTTCTAAATGTATCTTTGGAAACGTGCAATGTATTAATTATCTTATTATAATTTTAAAACTCAGTTTCCGAGTAAAATTCAATTAAACTTCAATGAAATAAAATAATCAACTATAGAAACGTACATTACCACGTATATAACCACATATCTTCCATATCTTTCACAGTTTAGATCAAGTTAATTTTTAAATCGTATAACCATCTCGTTCCCATACGTACAATTATACATTGCATTCCTTCCATCTTTTAAAACTTGAGAGTAACAAAAAGAGTTTACAAATAAATCCTGCGTTGAAAATAACAATTCTTTCTTTAATAATTCTTCAACAGATTAAAAACAATCCTCGATCAAGCTGACTTGAACTAGTATATACAATACTAATAATCAAATTACAATAGTAACCCAGATTAAACTTTGGCTTATTTTTTTTTAATCTTTCGAATATTCAATTCCCCGATACACCGTTAACGAGAGATTACAATAGATAGATATTGTATCGGGCGCAAATAGGGCGAGCGGAAAAAACACACGCACACACAACATACACGCAAAATAAAAGAAAACAAAAATTGTATAACACGAGGGGTTGAAAACAGGGAGCATGTTTAACTGTAATCCAATCGGTCCCGCTCGATAACGGATGTACAACGGCGGCACAGTCACGGATTTATCAGGGACGACGAGTTGGGCGAAGAGATCGGGGACACGGTTTAATTCTCGAAACCGTTTTAAGGCCGAAAATCCAATCGGCGCTTACAATGGCCACCGTCGACAGATGTCTATCTCTCAATTTCCTGGATGAAAGTTTGCGCGCATATGTAAGCCGGCCGTCCGCATAAACTGTCGTTCGATTCAACGTGTTTCGACTCGCGATTGACGCGGCGGGGGCTGTTACGGCCCGATGTCACTTCGACAACAGGTTCTGATGGACGAAGGGGGAGGGAGACCCACGGAAGAACGCTTGAAATCGGCGGTAAAAAGATTTTTATTACACCACGTTGTTAACGCGATGATTGTTCCACGCTTCGAAAGTTTCGATTGGAAATTTTTTTTCAAATCAATTCTTTTGGATATTTGTAAGACAGTTTAAAATATATGATTCGAATATATGAATGGGATACTTGTGAATAAGTTCATTTTGGAATGTAGAAAGAAATGTATGGTTTAGAGGAAATTGTCAAATCTTTTTAATAATTAATCATCTTAATGTGAATTAGAAACATAATTACAAATATAGTTCGTAATGTTATCCATATATTCGAACAATTCGGCGAGATTCAATCGATTTTTCTTGCGAAATACAGGACACGCTGTCGGAATTTTTATCGTGGAAAGAAAGCGACATCTTCTACTCACGCGTTAATCATAGTAAAAATAAGAGAGACGCCGTCAGAGTGGTTTTCAAGCGGCGTATCACGGAGTGCATTAGTATGCTCCGTAAGCAGAGATACTGAGCCTCAAAAAATGGGACATTAATCTGTTACATTACCTGGGACAGTGAGAAAGCATGCCTTTAAGTATCCCCGAGCTCCTGGCAAACGGTGCTATTTATAACGTAGTTGATGTTCCTCACCTGAAAAATACAGTAATCCAGTGACACGATGGAAATAGGGTGCGTCCTTGCGAGCTTTCCCTCCCCCGATCTATATACCGCTTCCAGGTCGGTTGACTTGCAGACAAATTCAGAGATTTTTTTACTTCTCAGTTACGGAATGGGGGGATTAAATATATTTTAAAATCGTCGAAACAAACGATCTTATTTTTATAAAAAGTTTCAGATAATTTCATCGGGCCATAACTGAATACTAATATCAAAGTTAAAAAGTAGAGGAGACAGTTAAGGATATGAAAATGTAATATAAAAAGAATGGCAAGGATTTCTCAAGTTGTGCCATTAAGAAGCCAAAGCTCTTGAAAATAATATAAACTCGATGAAAAAAAACTTGCTTCTACCATCTCAAACTTCCCTTCGAACTCCAAAATTTCATATCGTCGGGAACACCTTATCTTATCTCACAATATTTCCAAATTTAGTATCCATTATCTATTAACATTGTAATAACAATAAGACACGACGATCCTTACATGCATCATGTCCCTTAAACCCCAGTTACAAACGACTCTTCTTTTTCATCTGCTGCACTTACAAGTCGAAAGGAAGATCCAGTTTAATTCTCATATCCTTCCCCATCCGCCATCTCTATTTCTATCTCTGTCCATCCCTTTCCCTCCAAACGATTCCCCTAATCCCAGCCCTCCCAGAGGGCCACTAGCAACCCTCCATAATCAAATCCTACCCTAACCGCTCTCTTTCTCTCTCTCTCTCTCTCTCTTTCTTTCTTACCTACCCTCTTCACACGAAAGGAATGTTAATGCGACAATGCCTCTGTTCTGACTCACCTCGCTTTACCGTAAGCCGATTCCACCTCTCTGTCTTCCACCTCCTCGTTTCCTTCTCTTTCTCCCTCACTTTTCTTCTTCGCTCCACTTTTTTTCGTTTCTCTCTTTATACATTCGTTTCTCTCTTTCCTCTCGCTTCCTGGGGGATGCTCGTTTCTCCCCAGAAGCATCTTCTGTGTACCGAAATGAGAGTTCTTCCAGCTCGAAGCCACCCTTCCCCCTTGCTATTCCTTATTTCTGTTTCCGTCTCCATCTCTCCTCTTTCTTCCTCCTTCTCCTTCTACTTGCAATTCCAACCGCGCACCCCTGCCCTGTTCGCCGTTTCGCGTCCTGTCCCTCTTCAACGGCCACCTCTGTCCCGATTTTTTCTCTCCCTTCTTCTTTTCGTCACCTCTCTCGCCTTCATCCCCCTTCACTTCGCCTCTTTTGTTACCACGATTACCAGAATCTTTTTCCCCTAGCTTTCTCGTCCTGATTTCCTCGCCTTCATTTTCCCCTCCCCTCCTCCTTTTCTCCAGTTCGTCCTTACGTGATTGTACTTCAATTTTTTTCCTTCACTTACACGAAGTTCTTTCTTCTCGAAGTTCTCGTTACTTTCCTATTTTTATGCTCGACACCTCCCGTGCTTTCTCTCTCTCTCTCCCGCCAAAGGCTTCCTCTCTCTCCCCAAGCGCAATCGTCCCTCTCTTAAACACACATTTCCTCCCCGCATCCCGTTTCATTTCCACCCCGAGCAGCCGACATCGACATCCCCGGCCGAGTCTCAAGGAAATCCCACGAGGATTT
>NW_006263632.1:40024-46028 GCF_000469605.1 Apis dorsata | reverse complement strand
CTCTCTCTCTCTCTCTCGATGTCCACGTACAAGCCTTTCGTCTCTCACGCTCTATATTTCTCCCATCCTTCGTACGAGATTCTCTCGTCAACGTTAGAAGAGAGGGAATGAAAGAATAGTGTAATCGATTTCTCTTTTCTCTTTCCTTTTTTTTTTTCGTACTTGTTGATGTTCAAGGAAAAGATGATACAAGAAAATAAAGGAATTTAGAATTGAGTTGGATTAGAACAGTAATTATTTATCAAGACTTTTTAAAAAATTCTGATCTAAAATTCTTTCGATTGAAGAATTATTGAATTTCTGAAACTATAAATTTTAAAAAGTCCACCATTTCATTATAATCTCAAGACATATTCTGAGAAAGTGAGTTGATGAATTTTTGTAAAACAATTGTTAAATTATATCGAATCCTACAAGTAGAATCCTGCAGGTGGACGACGAAGATATTAAATACTACTCAAAAATCTTCTTAACAATGTCATAAACTTTTCTGACCACGACTCTAACATTTATTTAAAAAAAAGAAAATTTAAATTATAACCAAAGTTTAACTCTTATTCGAGAAAAAAAAATAGTTTAATGGATTCTTCGCGTAAAGGTCTCTTTCTTTGCCTCATCTTCTCTTTCTCTCTCTCTCCAGAATTCGACTCCACGGTCGCAATATCAGCAAGGGTCTCGAGGCAACGAGCCTGGCCCATCCTTTCCATCATTCTCCTCCTTCTTGCACTCTTCATTTTTCTTTGAGCGGGCAGACCGCGTGTCCTTTGATCCTGGCACGCCCCTGGGGCCACGCGGCCGTCAGGTTCAAACTGAAACGACAGGATTACGTGACGGGCTATCTTATACGAAGTGGTTCGCGAAGGAAAAGAGAGCGAAGGCTGAGAAGAACCGCAAACTTGGCTACCGTTTCGAGGACCTTTTTTCGTCGAAGAAAAGAGAGATGGACGGATGATCCGCGCGGTTCGAGTGGTCCTCCTCTTTGTCGTCAAAAGGATTGCTCGTTAATGTTTGAGGATAATACGAGATAAGATCGTAAATTAAACCATTAGGAAACGGTGAGTTGTATTTCTTATTTTTTTTCTGGAGATGTGAGAAGACAAGAATTGTTAGATATAAAATTCGTAAAGAGTCAAGGAATTTTTAATTTATAGAAGTATTTAATCTCATTCAGAGAAAATCAGTTGTATAACTCTCTCGAATTAATTCGATTCTAAAAACATTTTGAGTGATTTATGCATCGAAGGTGGAAAAGTAAAGAGATTAACAAGAAAGAAAAGCATATCAGATATTTAAATAAGAGAAGAGAGGAGGAGTTGGAAAATAAATAACTACGTTCTCCACTTATCCTTTCATTTTCTTCGACGAAGGATCTTTGATCCCGCCCCTTGTGCTCATATCATTCCTCTGATATGATCGATGCGTAGAGACGCAGTAGCTAGTTGCCAGAACGATGTTGCTGCCAGCTGTCGTTACGAAGGCAGTTTGTATCAGTCAAGTTTCATCGCGGCTCTAACTTAGTTTGGCTCTGATCTCGTCGACGAAAATCGCGGCTGGGGCTGTCTTGTTAAACGTACAAGGCCTCCTGATTCTGATACATACTGTTCTGATCCAAGTCTCGTGGCGAATCTCTAACGCCTTTTTAAACCGTAAGTGTAAGAGTCTAAAAGAGAAATATTCGAGAATTTCGCATTTCTCTTTCTGAAATTTTCTTCATCGATGTAGAATAATTTATAGAATAATTTTTAAATTATAGGAAGAACTACTTCAAATATTTAAAAGAATTAATGCAAACATTCAATTGCTCGCGTAGCAAATACAAATTATTATTCTTTCAAGATATCGATCTTATAATTTTATTAGACATATGATGATCCACCCCCAAAATAAAAACAAGCAAAAGAAATTTAATCTTACACCTCAAGAGCAAAGATAATAAAACGATCTTGCAATTATCCCTCCAATTAATCCCGTCACACGATTGTTAAACGTACCTGCAAGCCAAGTGACCGAGGATTATGCAAAGCCCCTTTCTCCTCCACGTAAGACGCCTCTCTTCCCGCCTCGCCCAATTCCCTCGAACGAGCGTGTTCAAGTTAATATCGAGTGTCTCTTACTCCATTCAACGATCGTTTGACATCCGAGAGACGGCGAATGCCAGTCGAATTGCCGTAAATCGAACCAACAGCTCCGTGGAACGCTCCCAGGAGACGGCTAAACCCGCGCATTATCGCGGTTACTGAATTTCCACGATCACGCCTCGCCACCACTTGCGCCCGGTTTCGATTGCGCTCGAGAATCGTGCCGTGACACGTCGTACACGAGGGATCGAGGAAGGTGTTCTTGCATAGCGGGATTCAAAGGAATTCCGCGCTACTGTAAATCTTTAACGAGGAAGCAAGGAGGGAGGGTGGTTTAAGGAGACGATTGTATTATTGTGTATTGAGAAGAGGTGGTTTGTTGGAATAGTAGTTTCAAGAAGAGGATTTGTTTGAAGGAGATTGATTGATCAGCTGGTGTGTAAAGGAATTATATAATGTCGTGCAATAATTAATTTGCGAGGAAATGTAGACTGCGTCGAGCGGGGATATTTATTTAATAATTTTATTTAAGAAATTGATATTAGAACGTGAACTGTGGATCTGTGAACGTGTGATCAGTTCTATTAATATTCGATGAAACGATTTTTCTATTTTCTCATCAACCTCTGGTATTGAATTATTCGAACGATGATTAATTGATATGCAAATAATGAAATAAGTGGAAACAGCATAAACGGTAAGAAACATTTTAATTAATTGATTCAATGATTGAACGGTATATCTTCTTCTTATTAATTAATCATTATGTTTTTTTAGATATTATTTATAAATTATTCCAAGTGAAGTGTCGTGACTTTTTCGAGGAAAAAAAGAATATAATATAGTGATATAAAATTTTCACACGTTTCCTATCGAATTTCCTCGAAATCCCTCCCCTCCACCCTCACCCCTTTTTCCCAAATTCCCTCCCCAATCGTAACCATTTTCGTGAAACGCGGCATCTAAACACGCGTAAAAATCGGATAAAAGGAAGAAAGCAATCAATTTCGTTATTCGAATGAGAGGGCACGAACCCTCCCCATCCTCCCCCGAGTCTGTCGGAGTGCGGCAATCAACGAGCGTCGGATTTACGGGTGCATAGGGTCAACTGCATTAACAGGCGCCAACCGGCGAGGACGGGTTGCGTGGAAAGCGCTATCAGCCGAAACACATTTTCCACGTGCGACTGCCCGCCATTTTTCACGGTTCGTTTGCCCCGAAATCGATTTATCAGCGGGCGCGCGAGACCGCATCTCGAACGCCCGGTTAGTCTCACACCCCCTTTTCCGCTTTATTGGCCGTCCTTCAGACCTTGCATCGCTCCAATTACCCTCGCCATCGTTCCGTGATTTCAAGGCGTTTCACTCTGATTAGGAAACACCCACGAAATTGTCGCTCGATGCGAACAAACGAACCTTCTCTTTGCCGAGTGATTTGCATTAATACGTTTACGAGGAGCGAATCGCTTAATTCGAAGGATTGCTCTATGACACTCGTTTAGAAAATCTTTTCCTCTGTAAATTCTTAACACATTCCCTATTTTCTTACGATTGCATTAAATATCTTCACTCTATTATCCTATATGTTATTTTAATCAAATTTAAATATTGTTAATATTAACGAGGATATAGATTTTCTAAACGTGCAATTATTATATTATTTTATGTTAATGCGAATTATTTCAAACGCTCTTAACATTTTGATTTTTTTTTATACCATCGGAGGAAAGTTTTATTAGTATTGGATTTCCCAACGACTCCGCTTATCCGAAATTTATGAAAACGAGAGAGCCAAGATTTCCAAGAAATCGAACAAGGGTACATCGTGGTACTTCGCGAGGGATGGCTATTAAGAAAAGGGCAAGGTCAACGATAACACCGTTATCGCGGTCGCCAAACAGCTGTTTGCTTATCGTGTCCAACATCCATCTCGTTAAACGTAATGGCCGTCGTTCCTGTCCACGCCGGACAATCTGATCGAGCCGTATACGATTCCCATATACGCCCTTGGATTTCTCGAAATAGTTACTTTTCCTCAAGTACGAATACATCAGGCCACGACAATGCATTTTTCTCGATCAATATCCATTTCACGTTATTGCATTTTCTTCTTTTGTATTCCATTGTTACTCACGAAAAGTTTCATCGAGACATTTTTATCTAGTCCTGAATAAGAAATAAGTATTTCATTCTTTAAAGTGAGAAGCGTGGTATAACGTGTTGGTAATTAAATTTCGAAATTATTGTTAATTGTTAATGAAAGAAATATGGGTGAAGGAAGGAGATTCGAGAAATGGATGAATGAACGATGAATCGAAGGTTGAAATCCGGATAAAACGGATAATATTGTATGTCGTTGCAGAGGAATCTCGCAAATTAACTTAAGGCGGGAAACTATGCACACGCAGAAAGTTTCGTTCTCTGGCTAAGGGGCCTCGAAACATTTAACTTGGCTGATCCGAACAGCTATCCAAACTGTTAGTATCAGGTTCGGGTTTCGATGGCGTGTGCATGAGGCAAATTGAACAACGTAATTGCCGAAAATTTAATCGACATTAGCTATGGGATACGGCAACCGCGTAAATACCTGGCCGCAATTCTCTTCTCTGTTTATGACGAGATGCATTAGCGAAAGTTTCTGTTAACCACATCGCTATGGACACCGATTCAATCGTGGAAATCGTTTTTATTTATTTTTGTTCGATATATCTTATCGAATTGAAAAATTATATGGCAGTAAAAGAAAAAGGAAGCATGTGAATTTTTTACACGTAAGTAGAGTAAATATTTTTGGAATTGTATATCGTACTTGTAGCCTTATTTGGAAATTTTCTCAAATTATAATTTAAATTTATGTGCATTTTAATTGTAGAGACATAGAAAAAGTATTTCAAGGATTAAGAATTTCACGCTCTTAGAATCCCAAGTAGAGATCTCTTAATATTTCCTTTTTTTTGTGTGTGTGAAATTTTTCTTTTAAATATTTTATTTGATCATAAAATGCCAAGTTTTAGAAAAAAATCTTTTGAATTAGATTAAAGAAACATTGAAGGAAATATTTTATATACTAATTTGTAAAATAAAGTATATCGTTTATAACAGTATAATTTATAAATTTTACGCATAATTAGATTAGTATCTCTAAAATAAAACTTATAAATCCAACTAGTACACTTTCTATCGCTACATTTTCTAGCGTATCAAGATAAATGAATCCATCTCTACTAACCCACATAAATGTTTCAGAACTAACTGCAGACACGCGAACCTGTCTTGTTGCAGACTTGCTTGCACTCTTTTTATTCTCTTCCTTTGGTTTCTACCTTACGCTTTCCAAATCGATATATGTTTATGGTGCTGAAAAAAAAATAAAAAAAAAAAAAACATGAAGAATATAAAGGTAATTAACTAATAAGAGTTTAGTAAAATTCGCACCAATAATAATCCAAAAATCTTCTCTAAATATTAGAATAACAAAATATGAAAAAGAGAATTATTGAAGAATTAAAATTTGTAATTTTTTAATTTACCAAATTCATTATTACCTCGTATATGAACAATATAAATTTAAAAAAAATATCGTGAATTGCAGAAGAAAAATTTGCACAATTCTCTTATTAATAATCTGCAATTATAGAAGAATATTTTAATACATGGACAAATTCAATAAGAAATTCAAGCAATAAAATCAATAAACGCGCAAGAAGTACAAAACAGATTTGAAAGCTGGCCGGCAATGTATCCATTTATTCAACTGGAATGCCGCATGGTGCAACTGTTCTTCCAGTTTAATTCAGTCGCGGCTCCAATCCATACATAATAACGTCGACGCTTATTAAATCTCACCACTGCCTATGGGAAGATTAAAATTCCCCAAGATCCCGACACGAGGAAGGAAATAGTGAAACTTTCGACCAAGGAGACGAA
>NW_006263632.1:37062-39850 GCF_000469605.1 Apis dorsata | reverse complement strand
TACAGAATCCAAGGATTCTGCCGCGGCTTTCACGACGCTTAATTCACCCCCGTCTTGCGCCTGCGAGACGGGTTTTCTTTAATCTTAAATCAGATTGCTTTGAATTTCAAACAACGCCAAGCAAAGTAGAGTGTAATTCAATTGGAATCGTCCTCCATAAAGATACGGCCACTTGACCGCAATGGATTACGGTAAGAGTGATACTTTGTTGCCAATTTTATTTTTGTGCAAGAACGTGTTAGGGTGAAATCAATCATTTGGTAAATTTTTTTTTGAAATAAGTAAAATTCGACGATATAAAATTTTTTTGAATTAGAAGGAAGATCGGGTGAATCAAAATTCAATTTATTTCGAGCAATTCGAAATTTGGAACTTTTTAAAGAAATATCATCGTCATAGATATTTTTCAAGAAATAAAATATTTATCTTGAAATTTAATTTAAAAATTATTAAAATTTGGAAATATTTAGATCTCTGAAGATAGTGACTTCCGGTCAATAGATGAAAGATCATTAAAAGCGCGGATTCTTTCCTTTAAAATATTTTTCCGTTTATCCCGATACGACTTCCGGTTCCCGAGATATCGTCTTGTAAAGAAAAGGATAATTTTTCATCATTTACTATCTTCATCCTCGTCGCTTATTCTCGCTCTCAACTCGTCTCACTGACCTACTCCAACTCCAAACAAATAACAGACGTGGTTCTTGGAAGAACACATTTCCAAGAAATAACGTAAGTTCCATTTCTGCGTTATGTTAAATATTACTCACACTTTGAATCTTTATATCTCTTTATAATCATTCGAGATATCAGGATAGAACAAAAAGTGTCTTCGATAACCATTTTCCATTTCATGAATTCAATGCCTGCTGTTGATATTATCAAGAATCGAGTTGTATATTTGTTGCAAAACAATAAGCATCGAATTCTAATCATATGAATCCTTTTTAACCTTTTTAACCATACATCATCACGCTCTTCCCTTCACCTTTCGTGCAACAGATATTCGAAAAAATATAGGCCCACGATTCATGGTCCTTTCCTCGATGAATTTATACGGAGCAAGAAACCCATAAGCCATCCCTCGCGGACTTTACCTGCCCCCTATCAAACCGACGAGAGAGCGTAGCTTTGACGCTGTTTAACTTCCAGCTGAATTAGCTTCTATCCACCGTCGGCCTTATTCTCCCCGCACATTGTTCCCCACAATCTAACTCGACATCGTTTACATTTCGCTGTAGCTCCGTTTAATATTTAAACTGTACGCGCTGCTCAAGGTAAGTCATTTCCTCGCCCCCTCGAGTTGGTTTCGGGGGGCCGTCGCGCGGAAAGGAGGAAAAATTTCCACGCGTCGATGCCGTGAGATATTCGAGCGATTTCTCTCCCATTCGACGGTATTCGGGATCGTTAGCGTTCACCGTGAAAGAAAGTAATACCGTTCTCGCGTGTGACTCGTGGAACGCGAAGGGAGGGTTAACTCGACTCAACTGCCCTTTATTGCGGGCTATTCGTCAAGGAGGGCAACTTACGAACCTCCTTTTCTTCTTCGTCCGTGAAAAGTGAATTATCCTTCTGAAACGCGTTTTCCTCCCCCATTGTTTCGTTTTTATCTTCTTACCGCGGTTACTTCGTATAAGGTTGATAAAGATGAGTAGGCTTGTAAACGATTATATTTTTATATTTTGGTGTTGATTGTGCAAAGAGTGGAGGAAAAATGTCTTTATAATTCGGAAAGATTTTTTAAAGGAAGTTGTGTAAATTTGATTTTATGAAGGTGGATAAGGGATAAGGGTTGTTTATTAGGATTGTTCTTTTGGAAATTAATACGAAATATATTGAAGCTGTTGCAGGGTTAACGAAAAGGTGTAAGGAAGAGATTGACAGTAGATGAGTTTTATGATATCTGTGATCGTTTCTTTTTCGCTTTTTAATATTTTTAATCGTTTGCTTTTCTGTTACTCAAAGACGAAGAAAAATTACATTTTCAGCAATGTCTCTCATGTGGATGTAAAATAATCCTTCCTTAAGCCAACGTTGATCCTTCTAAAACCTTAAGCATTCCAGGATTAATCGCGTGGATATATGTTTAATTTATATGGAACAAGATTCCGAGAGGAAATGTTGTAAATGAAACTGACAATGAGGTTGAAATGTTTCATACGCTTGGATTATTCACATAGATTTGAATTAGTCGATAGAAAACGCGCATAGGTATACCCAAAGAGAAATATGAATTACTTAAAATGAATTTGCTTTGTACAATTGCCTAATTTACAAATGTTTTTGCATTAAAGATAATGGAATTAGCGAAGAATGCTAGTAAAAATTATTTCTTAATTAAAAAAATTTTTTTTTATAATATTTATTGATAATTTCTTTCTTTTTTTTTTTTTTTATTCCTCAAATAGTTTTACTCGTTACCGTAATCAAAGCAATTTTACACGCATTTCGTTAATAACGAAATTCCAATTTAATAATACAACCAATAACTTTAGCGTAGACTTTATATCACAAAAGCTCTAGTTTAATAATTGCAAACTTCATAGATACCCGATATCAGTTTCATAATGTTATCGATAATTTTAACGATTATTTCCCTCGATTATCACGAGATAATCGTATAATATTTGCTTACAAATATTTGGTATTTTCATAAAATCCACAATAGAATTTACGGTCTTGTCGGATTGCATAGGTAGGAATTATACCGACCGCAAATTTTATGGGGGTCGCTGGCTTAGGGGTTAATTTCGTTGTATAACGACTTGCCGGGAGATGTTGCGGTCCA
>NW_006263632.1:35025-36805 GCF_000469605.1 Apis dorsata | reverse complement strand
TTTCGAATATTCCCTTTGGCACGCAGACAGTAATTATTCTTTTTTTTTTTTTTTCGGCTATTACGATTTATATATTGACAACAATAAATTTTATTTTTGTATGCATGTAATTTTTCTTATCAATACGCGTCAAATATTTCTCTGTATGAGATTGCATCAATTCATATTTTATTTCCTCTTCTTGATTAATCAATTAATTTCTGAATAAAATTTTAGAGAATTTATTTGTTTATTTATTTATTCGCTAATATATATATATATATATATATATATATATAGAATCGTATAATTATGAATAATAAAAATTAGAGCAAGAAAAGATTTTCTTTGCTCTAATTTCAATCATAATGAGAATTACGAGATCGTGGTGTAATGACACGTATCTGTAGCAAGAGTTAGGCAATCGAGTCATCTGGTCAGTTTCACTTTCACAGCTTTTCAGCAAGATGTCATTTTCCTACCCTTAACTAAATTTATGCCCGACGCCATAGTTTCAAATTGGAAAACTTATCCATCAAACTACGAGGATATGCCATTTTAGACACCTTTCGAGAGACCTGACGCAAATTGCCAATAGGATTAACTAACTAGCAACAAGCTAGGCTAAAATATCATCCGAAAAAGGCTAATTGCAGGGATTATTTAACAATTTATTGAATACACTTCCAATCCATGTGAGTTTTGTAAAAAAAAGTATTATAAAATATTATAATACTTTTAAAACTTCCTTAAACCCATATATACATTTTCGATAAATTATCTTTGAAGATTAAAAAAAAAACAGGTAAGATTTAAATAAAAATTCACACTCGAATTCTTCAATTTTCAGAAATACTTTCGATATATTTCGCCTTTCCCTAACCATAGATTTCCTATTACGCGTGATAGATCTGCAATCTTCTCATTTAGATTTACGATCGTTCGTTCATCGAATAAAATCTAAATTTACACTCGAGGCAAAAATAACGTAACCCTACACGATCTCGAGATCGAGTAAGAAAGACCAAGAAGAGGAGAGAGAGAGAAAAAAAAAAAAGAAAAAAAATCCGAGGCAACGGGATGGACTATATAAAGCCTGTCGAAAGGTTTCGTATAGCGGGCCTCGTGCTTGCAATAAGGATCCGAAGCATCGCCCCTCCGCCATCTTCACCCTCCCTTCTCACTCTCAGACGGAATGTTTTGCATTTTAAGAAGGTGTCGGATATCCTTTGCGCTATCCGAAGACGGCATTCCCTCGTCGGCCGGCATCGGGAACCGGGGAATGCCGAGCGAATGGAAGAAGAGGGAGATGGAGGAGGGGTTGGAGGGGGTGGCGAGAGCAACCCCTGAAATCCAAAGTAATTCACGAGGCTGTATTACATGCTGGGACACTCTCGCCGGAGATATCCGGGGAAAATCGGGGAGATTTCGCGGCGATCTACACGATCGCGTGTGTCGTCTCGTGTGAATAAACGGGGGTGTTGACGATCGTCGCGATTGATTGATTGGGCTAAAAAGAGATTTTTTTACTTCGATATTTCTTTTTCTCTTTAAGGTGATTTCGATGAATTTTATTCGTGATTCGAGATTGAAGAAAATATTGATTAGATTAATTTTCAGTCTTTTGGAATTAGGATTATTTTATTAAGGAAATTATCAAATTAATTGTAATAGGTGTATACAAGTTATTATCTATTACAAATAGAAGAAATATCAATTATTTTCAAAATCTGAATTTATGTTTACGTCAAATTTGATGAATAAATCACGATCTTTTTTAATTTTAATTAATCAATAGAAT
>NW_006263632.1:30961-34773 GCF_000469605.1 Apis dorsata | reverse complement strand
TATATATCGTTCATGTGCTTTTTTTTTTTTTTTTTTTAAACAGAATCATGCTCGATAGGTTTTCAGGAAATTTCTCTCGTGTTTTATTAAAATAAAATAAGTCGAAATAAAATAATGAAGATATAAACTGATATCGATATGAAAACAGGAGTCGGTGACGAATTTCTGAAATATTCATATCGAATATTTGGCATAATATTGGTCAAAACCATTGATAGAACATTTATAAATGTATAAATACTGATTTTACATGAAACGATTTATTATTCATAACGGATTGATTTTTAATTTCATCTGTGAAGATTATTTATTTGAAATAAAATATTGTTTTTAAAAGAGCTGTTCGATAACTTCTGCATGCATTTCCGATCCATTTCAAAATATAATATTAAATATATAATATTTTAATTTGTAAAAAATGATAAATATGCATATGGTATGTATAATTCTTTCGTTCTTTCGAGTTTTATAAAATTATTTTATTAAACATTTTAAAATTCCTATTAATTATTTTTGTTTTTCAATGATAATCTAATTATTATTTATTTTATTTCCTACAAATTTAAAATAATATAATTTTATATCATTCGAAGAAAATATATCGAAAAAATGTTATATAATTAAAAATATATAAATAATACGTAAAAAAAAAATAATAAAATATACAGTAAATAAATATTGTAGTGTAAATCGTTTTTTATATTGATCATATTTTTGTTTTTATTATTTAAAGTAGAAACATAGTTCATCATTATCATGAAGTTGGTATATCGACTTTTGAATGAGCTTTTCATAAAGTTATTCGTAGAACAAAATGCATTGTTCTGTACTTTTGTACTCTTCAACCCGCCCTCACAAAATGTACTTTTTATTTTCGTAATTAACGCACAAAAAATAATTTCATTCGACATGAAAAATTTACAGAGCATCGAGTAATATTTTCTAAAATTAAACTCGTGTACCAACTGATAATAATTATTACAGAATATTCAAAGAAATTATATTAATTTAATTTGCTTTTCGAATTTTTAAATCTTCAGATCAAAGCGAAAGTTTTCATTTATATAATTTTTCTCATAAACAAATTATAGTTGCAGAAAATAGAGTATTTAACAATACTTTACAAATTTCATTATTTTAGAAAATTTGTATTTTTTAATTTTTTTTTTTTTATAGAATATAATTTCTTTTTCTTTAAAAAAATATCATATCAAGCATGTAGAGAATATTTTCAATATAAAAATGGAGGAATATTTACATTTAACAACCATTTTCCCCAAAAATTGCATCAAAATTGGGGAATAACAGATAAGAGAAATCTCTCCTTTCTTTATCATCCTCTTCTTGATCTTCCATTTTCCTTTTTCGAAACATGCAAAGTTTCTTTTCCCCGTTACTTTTTACGCTCTCTTATTCCACTGATAACATCCACGCGTTAGCTCTATTCCTCCCCCGTATCGATTCTCTCTTCTTATTTCTATCTTTCAAAAATACAATTTCAACTAAAAACTCCTTCCCCTCTCCATTCTAGAAGCTAGACACGAATATAAAGCTTTTTCTTCTACTCGATTTCACTGCTGCACCATTTATTGCATTTTGTCTCGATGTCCAGAGTTTTTCCCCTCCTTACAATTAAACCGCGTTTATCTCGACCGATATTTGCTCGCCTTCACCACTACACTCGAGACTGTAATTTTCTTATAACGTTACAACGATATAACATTCATAATGTGTGTGACACGTGTACATAATCTCATGATCTGAGCTGAACGTTTGCTCAACACGATATATTTCGTGATTCGCCAGCTACGTGTTAATTACTTTTAAATTACTCTTCAAGAACGAGATCGTATTAGAAACCAATGCTCTTAAACGTAAGAACAACAGAGAATTGTGGAAAGTATTATTTTCAAAGTTGATTTCATCAATGAATATCGTTTCAACAGTGAATCGGTGAGAGACAAAATTGTTAAGAATATGTTAATAATGATAAATTGGAAATTGATGCCAGAACTTTGAAAAATTTCAATATTAAATATTTCAATTATAAGAGATAATTATTTATATAATTTTGAATTGTTGAAATAAAACATACGAATATAGAAGAAATAATTTTCGATTCTCAATCCATATAAAAATATCTGTACTCTAAAATTTCAAGAAAATTTTAAAATTACCGGATGATCTTCGTGTCTCGATCTCTATCTACGAAATTAAAAATAATTCCTCTCTTTTCTTTCTTTCTTTCTTTCTTTTTTCCCTCTTCTTTATTTCAATGTTAGACACATCGAAATAACGTTCCTTCCACCTCGTCAACGTCGTTTCGAGGCGAGCTATAAATACAAAATCCTTCTCGGAGGTTGTGGCAAACAACGAGCTCCAAAAACAGAGGAAAAATCTTGTGAAAACAGAGGAAAGGAGAGAAGATCCTGAGGATCGTGGACATGGTCAATTCCACGGGTACAGCCGTGAAGAGAGTAGAATTTAATCGAGTCCTTATTTACCAGGGGCCCTTGCTCAAAGAAGCCACCAGATGAAACCGATGTGGAGCCATTCGTTTCAATGCTCACCGGTTGGTAAACTTTGCTTTCTCCGCCATTGAAAATCGGAACACACTGGTGGCTCCCTTCGGCTGCTTGAACGGTTACATCCGTTCAGATCTCTGAATTATCCCGGCCTCGGATTTCTTTTGTTCAAAGTGACTGTTCCGCAACTAGCGAATGAACCAGTGATTCTATACTTCCTGTCCGTGTGTCTCTATCTATACTTTTTCCAAAATGATGATTGTTTTTCAATTGATCAACGATATTGTGATTATTTTTTTAATACTACCATCTATTCCTCACGTCTTAATTTTGTAGATAAATTGTTTCTACGTGATTACATAATTTCATAGTGATAAATCTTTGGTGTGTATTCGAAGCAACACGAGATATCACACAATTGTTAATGCTTCGACGTTATTGCAACGAATGTGTTATGATTAATGATTTGTCACGTTTTTTAAAGATAACATTATTGTGGCAGTAATTGTTAGGAAGAGGACATAGTTAAGAAAGGATGAAAAGAAGAGGATTTCAGTATATCTACCTTCAATCTTTCCAAATTTTATAATTCATATCCATGATTTCCTTTCTCTCAAAATTTCGTAATTTTTGATACGCAGGACATATCCTAGGCATTCTTGGACGACTAAATACAATTCATTGTTTACGACTTAAACCAGTTCATCCGCATTGATCTCTTGCACGACATCTGGTTGATAAAAAGAGTAGAAAAGAACGACCATTGAAGAACCACTTCTCTCTAAGAAGTTGTTTCAATACGTTCGAACGATTCGGTGAACAATATATCTGGAGCTGATTTACGATGTAAAGACATTCTGAGCATCGAGTAGAAAATAAAACTGCCACCGTGTATAAGTTATATGAAGAGGACGAAAAACTGGGAGGAGGATGGAGAATCCAAAAGGGAATCCGCAAAGGGGGACTTTATCCAATTTATATCGGGCCAGACGACATTTGGATATTTCCACATTTTCTCCCTGGATATATGTACAAACGTTTTGTTTTACGGATATTCCTATGGTTTCAAGTTTTATTCCACGCGTGTGGACTAGAATGGCGGTGAAATATTTCGTTGGTTGTGCATTGAAAATGCAATGGCAGTCTATGTGATCATTCCAATGGATTAAAATAATTGTTTTCTGGTCAATTATTTTAAATTTTTTTATATTGAAATATTTATTTCCAGTTGATGATGATAAGAGAGACAGAAAATTAATTGTGTAATTAGGAAAAAAACGAGAAAAA
>NW_006263632.1:18807-30568 GCF_000469605.1 Apis dorsata | reverse complement strand
TTTTTTTTTTTTTTTTTTTTTTGTTTTATGGAAACAGATAAAAGAAGAAAGGAATTTTTGATATTTTATTTTTACCATTAAAAGAATATTAATTTTATCATCTCTCTTTCATTTGTCAAATTGCTGAGATTTTTGCAGGGATAAAATAATTGCACAATCATTTTTCTGTAATACATGTACAATACATTTTACACGAAAAATAGAATCCCATCTATGTAAAGTTATTGTACAACTTCCATTTAGCTGTATTTTAATAAAAACTTGTTATTTTATTTAGATTAAAAAAAAAATATATATATATATAGAGGGAAAGTTGATAAAATATATAAAGTTTTGTAAAAATGGAAATAATGGACTTTTGTTCCCGATAGGTGTTTCCATTTGTTTTTCAATAAAATTTCATTTCGATAGAGAGCAAAAGCAATTTTTACAATGTATCCCATGGTTTTTATTAAACTAACCCAACGTAACATTCGTAGATCTGGCATTTGTGCACGAAGACAGTAGAAAATGAAAGCAATTTTAACAGAGGTGGGGAAAATCAATGGAAGTGGGTATGGGATAAAGGAGGAAGGTTCTCAAAGGCATGCACTTCGTTCCACCGAAGCAATTCAAGGAGAATGTTTATTTAAATTTTCAGATAATTTACATCCACTTGCCTCCCTGCATCACTTTTCTTTTTCCATTCCATTTCAAGGTATTTTTATTGAATTCCTGATGTGTATACTTCCTTGAATTTCATTCGAGAAAGAATCTCTTTAGGTGTCACGAGTCACAAAATTGATCTTATAAATTTTTATAAATCGATCTCTTCCACATTTTACAATAATAACTTGCACATTTATTTTTAAAAAAAATGGAAAACAATGTTTCCTTTTCAACCGTGCAACCTCAAAAATTCGTTTGTCGCAAATCAAATATTTATTTTGCATGCTTAATTAATTTGCAAAAACTACTGACCTACAATTTTTCCCTTCCATCCTCACGTTGGACAAACATAACTTCATAAAATTACCATTATTTACAGATCAATGGCACGGAATGAGTATTTTGAAATGGCGATATATTTGGAAAATTCTAATAAATAAATTTCCATGTGGCACAGGTTAACCCGAGAATGAAATCGCGACAAATTTATTTAAGATTAAAAATAAAAAGGGGAACGAGGGAAAGTGAGTTTCTCTGTATCCTTTGACCACCTGAAAGGGGGAGAGGTGGTGGAGGATAGATTGAATTAAAAAGGAACGTTCTATGAAATGAGAACAGGAGGGGGAAAGGGGAAGGGTGGCCGGTTATTAAAAGACGTTCAACCCGTTTAACAACATAAATTATTTATCATGTATCCGTCGACATCAAAGATAAGCTTTCAACGTTCCTTAAATAAAACATGCCCCGAAGAATCTTAAGGGATCAAGAAAATCAAGCTTGCAGCCGCTGTTAAAGCTGGCGAGATAGGGAGCCATGTAATTCCCCGTGGAATGAGAGGGGTGAAAGTTGCTTCCTGAAACCATTCGACGGAGAATCTTTATTTAAATTTTAAAGCTCTTTACTATCTGCACGCTTTTGTATCAGTCTTCGTCTTCGAGATGGAGTAAAATCAGATTTCATTCTCTGTTCTTTATTTTTTCTCTCTCTCTCTCTTTCTCTTTCTCTTTCTGTCTCCTATTCTTCCTTTTCTATTTTTCCTTTTCTTTTCTATTATACAATATTGGATATTGGTATCGTTCTTTTGAGATAAAAGTTAAGTGAGTTCTCGTAGAGAAACGCAAAGTATCTGAGATATGATGAAGATAAGAATTATTTTTTTTAGTTGAATAAAATTGTGGAAATGTGAAATCTTCAGATTTCTTTCTATTTTTGTTCCTCTCTTTTTTTTCTCTGCACACAATATTAATTGTTTTTTTTTTTTTGTAGAATAAAAGATAAACAAGCTCATGTAGCACGAGCAAAAAAAATTATGTTTTTTAATTGAGTAGAATAAAATTAAATTTCCCTCTCCTTTTCTTATTCTATTTGTTTCTTTTTTCTCTCCCCATGTTACACAATGTTGGATATCCGTACTATTCTTTCAAAATAAAAGTTAAGCAACCTTTCATAGAGAGAAACGCGCAACGTGTTTGGTGATGAAAGGAAAAAATTTTGGTTGAGTAAAGTAACAGAGCAATATTAGTTTTTTTCTCTTTCTCTCTCTCTCTCTTTTATCTTATCCTTTTTCTTTCTTTCTTTTTTTATGTAATATCAGGTGTTTGTATCATTCTCGCTCGAATAAAAATTAAAGTCTCGACAGAAAAGGAGAGAAAGATTTGTGGGTCGGATAGAATGTTGATCGCGTGAACGAAATAATGCAGGCAGTTCATTAGCGACTTCAATCTAGAATTCTATATTCCCAGGTGTTTTTTCGTTTTATGCAGTGTCTCGCTGAATTCGCCAGGCTGTAAAAATGCGTGGGAGAATTAAAAAGTACATAAGTTATAAGGGTGAGGTATTTAATGCAGACTTTGCATGGGGTGTTAAAAAGTACGCGATAGTTGCGACTTTTGAATAGTGTAATAGGAAATATAATTTCCGGTGCGGAAGAGTGACGATGTAATAAAGAATATGGAAACAGAAATTTTTATTATAACTTGACTGAAATACGTCAGTAAATTCATTTTTTTCCTCTTCTTCTTCTTCTTCTTCTTTTCAAATTTAAATCTCTTTTACCACGAAAGATTGTTCCGCGGTATAATATTTTCGCAAGATATATTTTAAATTATGGATGCGTTATTTTTTTTTTAAATTGTTCGATTCTAATTTTTAAGGGATGAATAAATAATGCTGTAATGAATCATTGCTGCAATTTTTAAAAGTATGACAATATATAAAGTAATAAAAATAAGATTCAATTTTGTAAATTGAAAAAATATCGGTATTGAAACTTTCTCTTTCTTAATAAATTTTGCATTGCAGCATTGCTCGTAAAAGTATAATTTTTACCATGAACTGTAATAATTGTTCAAATGTTTGTTTTAACACGAGAAAAATTCAATCATTTCTGATTCGAATGAAAATTTATGTGTACATACAGTGCAAATAAGTTATATATCAAAAATTTTCGAGGAGAAGAAATCAAGTCACAAAATTTTAACACGTTTTCATGTATTTTTATACAATTTTTTCTAAGAATCTTTTTTAAAACGATTTAATAGATCGTCAAATCCTCCATATTTTGTAATTTAGAATTTTACTTTATCTTCGCCATCATTATAAAATTTAAAAAACAAAAAATTTCCTTAAAAATAAAAATCGTCTATCGTTATAATCGATTCGACTAAAAAATAAAAAAAAAACCTACAGTAAATTGTGCAAAAGAATATTATTTTACAAAGACTTTCGTACAATGTATTATGTTCGTACTACCCTCAAATATTAAGAATTATACTCCATTTCCACACCTTCCACCTTTCCTTGTCGCGAACGTTTTCGCGTGAATTATGCTCGACTCGTCTCGAACTTCATGAAAAATGTGACCGCGGGAAAGTTCGAGGTCTCCTGGTGTATTGTTACGAGGTTTAAGTTAAATTGAAGCACTCCCATCCCATAGAGGCATTATCAGGGGCACGAGGGTTCCTATGGAAAACCATTCGTCGTGGCGGAATTACTTTTTTATTGGACCAACTCCGCGGCTCTAAGCGTGGTAAATCCTGCATGACTTATTTTCTGAGATTTAACGTGTTGAAATGGAAGAGGGGAAAAAAAAGAAGAAAAAAGAAATGGTGGGATTAATCATGACCGATGTACACCCCTGGAATTTCTCGCAATTCTCATTTCCGATCGGAGAATAATACTTAGATTGCGATTGGGGACGATTTGGAAATTTAAGGGTGTTGAAAAATATATATATGAAATGCGCTTGAAATATTGCTATGAAATTATATATGAATATATATGAAATTCGAATTGAAGTATTGGTTATAATATTTAGAAGATGAAAGTTAAATTTCAATGAAATTTATAAAGTATTCTCTTTCTTTTTTTCAATATTGTATATCATTTTCAAACTTTTGATTATTATTGTAATAAAAATAGTCGATATTGAATACATTTATCGTACGAATTATTCGAGTTAATTATATAATTGTTACATGTTTTAATATAATTTTATTAATTACATCATGCATAAATGAATTTCATATATAATCAATATGAGTTATCGATAACTGGAGATTCTATAAGAGACATAAAATTATGTTTAATTAAGCTAGGGAAAGTGAACTTACCTCTTTCATAATAAACAATTCTACAATTTAATTTAACGATGAATTTAATTGATTTGATCAAATTCATATCAAATTATATTTGAGTTATTTTTTTTTTTCTTTTTAAATGGATTTACTCTCCTTTCGTAATAAATAGTTAATATTTCGTGTATAATTGAAAATTATAATATTGTGCTAATTTATTCTTCGTTAAATAAATTCCTATTATTGCACTTATAAATTAATTTGCTCAATCAACGAAACGAGATACAAAGCAGCGATCATAATTACGATGGAACAAAGTTGAATAACAGGGAACATTACGAAACAAACTCGTATCCGTACCATTTTCGTTACTTTTCAATCAGCATCGATCCGTGCCACAAATGAATACAAGAGTTTCCTCTCCACTTTTCTAACTCGTAAATAGGCTTTAAAAAGATCCGATTAACCCAAATGCAATTCTTCCCTTCCCTATTCAAATACCTTATCGATTATCGCAATTATCCTTCTACGAATCAACGAGAAATATATAACAATTTTTACCAATTGATAAATAAATAAATAAACAATCAACATTCTCTATTCTCAAAACTTTTGTAAAACTTTCACTCGCCACGCGTGTAATATCATTTGTTTATTTAAAAAAAAATGCACTAAACGTTTCAAATAAAATAAATTTTCGGTTTTATTTTAAAGTATCAAGTTTTTTCCATTTTTATAAAAAAATATTCTCCACCATCTACGTATTTTACAAATATTCTATTTCAAAAAATTCTCTTATACCTCTTTATAGAACAGAAATTCAAAATATAATTTACTACGACAACATTAACCATCTAACTGTCCAATATTTCCTTAAGAAGAAACTTGATTCTGCCCGTTAGCATACTTTTTCCTTTTCCTCTTCAGCTGCTTCTTCTTGCCCGGTTGTTGAGACTTTTCTATTTTCTTTCATCGACCTCTCCACCCCTCCTCCCCTCTTACCTTCTCGTTAAGTTTTGATTTACGCGCCGCGGGCGTCGAGCAATTAAGAGCAAATTAACGTCAAGATGCTCGATTAAAGACAACGGGGCTCGAAACAACACAAGGTGGCACAAGGTTGTTGCGAAAACTTGCGTCAATGTTTCGACCGCGTTTCCCACGTTGAATACGAGCAATGCCGTGTTCCTCGGCGGAAAAGAATGAAGACGGATGCCGGTGATATTTTATGGAAATTCGATAAAGTTCCTTGAATTAAAGGAACGAAAGAGAGGGCGGCCATTTTTTCGCCGTTTTACAACACCACCACCAGGTGATGGATTGTTGTTTCTAATGGTGGAATCTGTTATGCGTCGTAACGGTGTATTTAACTTCAAAAAATCGAACATTTATTTCATATATAACCGTTCAATGAGACGATGAGCGATCGATTTTGCTGAAAAAATCGAAAAACGTTATTTTTGCGAATGTATAATTTTCCTGGATTTTTTCTAAATTTTTTATAACGGAGTTGTATCGGAGAGTTCTTTTAAAATTTAAAGTTAAAACGTTCTATATAATATTTATAGAAATATTAAATTTTTTTAAAGCAATACTAGATGACGTAAAGTCAATAAAAATCAACTTGTAATATATCTTTTTTTTAACGAGGCTTTCGTAAAAACATCCTATAATTTGAAATCCTTTAATAATCCTTTTTTGTGGTATATCATTGAAGCATAATAATTAATTATTAAAATGTTAAAATAAAAACCAAACTATATTCATAACCAATACAGACTTTTATCAAATAAATTTTTTTTCAATTACATTTACAGAAATTTTACTTTACATCCAAATCTATTAATAACGAATAATTCATTAATTAGATAATCCCATTGAATTAAATAAAATTTCATCGGCCAAAATTAACATCATTTAATCATTTCATTATCTAAAAAAAAAAAAAAGAAAATTACAACGTTACAATCAGAGAAATATCTTTTATCTCGTTGATGAGACGTTCAGACCACCGCTTTGTTCTCGGCTGTTAAGAGCATGATCGAATCGAGAAGCGTATACAGCGCTTGTTCGACAAACTCGGGCCAAGATTTATAGACGTGGACCGGTTATCGATCCGTACGCCACGCTCCTGCTTGTATCGCTAGTAATTGGAACATTTATGAGCCAATCAATCACTTTTCTCGTTGCAGTCCCCCCTATGCTCTGGATACCGCACCAATTGGTCGGTGCACCCTTGGACCACTCAGTCACGTTGGAATGCTACACCGAGGCTCATCCAACTTCTTTGAATTACTGGACCAGGGAGGATGGCCTGATGATTCAGGGTAGCAACAAATACAAGACCACTTCCACACCGGAGAAACCCTCGTACAAGACGCATATGACATTAACGATACACGATCTGCAGGTGGGTAGGGTTTTATTTATAATCTTTTGCGTCTTAAAAAAATATTGAGGAATAAAAATAAAATACGTTCGACGAAGGAGTATTTAAAATTTTAATTATGCTTACGTTATTTCGAATTAGATCTTCTTGTTTTAATTAAAAAATAATTAAACTTTCGATGCTGAATTAAAGTGGGAATATCGATACAACAAAATTAACTCGATTACGCGAGAGTACGCGTTTCATTTTCTCGATAATTTTGTTTTTGATGGACAATCATTTGAAAAAAGAAAAAAAAAAAAAAAAGGCAATCAATTTTTCATTCCATTTCTATGAAAAATTCAAAGAAGCAAAACCGGATTCGCGTTGATTGTGAAAAACTTCATTCGATTCGTCTTTTAATTATTTTAATATCGTTCGTCAATGGATCAAAAGCTAACCGATACTCTTTTCGATGAAACAAAATCCGCAATGTATTGACGCGAACATTACCAATTGAATTGCAACATCTGGCAAAGACAATTCGTTTGTCGCGTTCGCTGGGACGTGTCTCGGAGCGACGCGTTGAAAATCGTTTTTAAGGAAATAAAATCTCGATGAATTCATTCGAAAAATAATTTTTATCGAACAATGGGATAAAAATAATAATAACATTGTTATATTTTAATATCCAAAAATGCGTATATAAATAATTCGATTCAACAATTAAACTCAAAACTCAGATTGATTAATTAAATATCCAACTCATTTCAAACTTCAAAAAACTTTAAATAACTTCCAAATCAATTCTAATATACCATTAATAAGATCGTTATACGTATTTTTCGTGCAGTTCACTTTAAAACTCGATTGAATCCTATTAAAATTAGGAAAAATTTAAACCGCTATAACTCGGAAGATAATGACTTCCGGTCGATGAATGAAAGATGATTAGAAGCGCGGGATCTTGCCCTTTAAAACGCTCTTTCATTTGTTCCGATACGACTTCCGGTTCCCGAGATATCGTCGTGTAAAGAGAAAGGTAATTTTTAATCGTTTACTATCTGCATCCTTGTCCCGTACTCGGACCTCTCGCTCGCTCCTCGTCTCACTGACCTATTCCAAACTCCAGACAAGTGCCAGACGCGATTCCTAGAAAAACGTGTAGTAAGCATTTCCAAGAAACAATATAGGTCACGGTTTCATTCATCAGCCTCTGCGCTATGTTAAGCATTATAGACATTTTGAATCGTTATATCTCGGTAATTATTTGAGATATCGGGATAAAACAAAAAGTGGCTTCAATGGCATGCTTTTCTCCATTTCCTGAATAGATTTCCATGATAAAATTATAACCCATATATGTTGTATGTAAATAATGATAATTGATATTATATTATATACATTAATAAATTGAATGTATATTTTTTTGTTTCGATAAAAACGTCAATTTTAATTGTGCCAAAAGCTTCTTCTCGTTGTTTTTAATTACTATTTTGACAAGTTTCATTGTGATAGTTCTATTGTTACGTATTCATCCATCATTCTACGAAATATTTTTAACTCGTTTTATAAAATTCTGTCACTCGTGCAATATAAAATAATTCTATGATCGCGAATATCATCCAAGATCTAAGTAAAAAACAGATGGGAAGAGAAATAAAAATAGTTTCCATTTAGTCCCGTAATTGAGCATAAATTTGAAGATTCAATATTATTAATAAAACGCTATTCTCTTGGCGACGACGAAGTAATTTTCCTTAGTCTTTTTTTTATTTTTAATTTTCTATCTTTTTATTTCGTTCCATATAACTGTACCTCGTCGGTCCTTCTTTTTTCGGTTGTTTGTTTGCGATGCAAATATTCTTCCATTCTCCGGCGTTCCCTGAATTAGGAATTTCTTTTTTCTCGTTTTTTCTTAAGTAGCCTGGAACGCGAAGATCACGTGCTCTTTTTCCCTCGTTTGGCTAGCTTCTTGCCAGTTTTTTTTTTCACGATTTGCTTGGTTAATTAACGTATAATAAACGGCTCGAAGATGGATATCTCGTATAAAAACATTTTAATTTTCGTATTAAATATAATAATTATTTAACGATTAATTCACTTTCTACGATTTTACAATTCGTATTTTCTAAAAAAACGTGTATTATATAATTTCATTTTAAAAGTGCACTGGAATTATTAACGTATACAACAAAAAGAAAAAGAAATGTATAAAAAATAAGGAAGTATAGTATTCTAGTTTATCTTTTCTTTTTTTCGCTATTAAATATTTTTATCTCTTAGAACTTTATATTTTGCACTCTAAATTTTAACACTTTTGAATTTAAAAATAAAGATAGCGAATAAAGGAAATTCACATTTTTAATAAATTTTGCTATTAAAAATTATTTTTCAGTTCTATTTGATTAAAATTAACATACAATATTACGCATACATATATAATTTCAAATAATATTTCTATAATACTAATCTATAATACTAATCTCCAGACTCTTTATGTACGAAATGAGAAGAGAATGTTCATCTACTAATCCTAACTTCAACCAATACGAGAAATCGCGAAGCCAACAGGTGATATTTGAAAAGTTTCACGGCATCTCACGAGATTTATTCATAGATTATTTTCGCGTATGGAAAGGATATCCTTAAAATGTCCGTATAAAAGAGAAACTTTCTCTCTCTCGTCATCAAGCTCGAGAAAAATATCCTTTTTTTTTTCCCCTCCTATCCCTCTGTTTTCTTTTACTTCTCGCGATTCTTTATTGCGTTGCTTTTATAAGGATAATAAATGCGTCATAGAAAAAATTTCAGAAATACAAACGAGCAAAGATAGAAGTTTCTTTTATTCAACTTCCTTTATTCTTAATAAATGAAACAGATGTAATGAAAAAAGAAAAATCTCTCTGAATTTCTCTGATAGTAAAAATGGATGATAAAATCGCGATATGATTATAGATTGGTTAATAGATTTAAACGGATATTTCTTTCCTTTTACAATTTTGAAAAAGGAAAGGAATACAAATTCGAAATACTTTCAATTTCCCAAATACATTTCCACTTTTCCATATCTTCTTTTCTTTCTATAATTCCTCATATAAAATCTCATTCGAACTACAAAATTTCCAATTTTAATATCTCCTTTAATATCTCTTCTTATTTTTCAAAAAATCAAAACTTTTTATTTCTCAAAACTTTTTATTCGCATCGTATTCAAAATAAAAAGAAAAATAAAATGATAATAAAATTCAAAGAAATGGCGAATCAATCGATATAAGTTCGACTTAAACTCATCCTATTTTTCGTCAATCGATTTCAGCGCGAAACCGTTTCGCTAAATAATCAAACTTTCGATAAGCGCAATCTTGCTTAAAAGCCAGATTTCGATTCTATCTTTCTCTCTCTTTTTCTCTTTCTCTCTCTAACATCATTACCATTCTGTTTTTCAGGAGGAGGATTACGGTAGCTACAAGTGCGTCGCGAAAAACCCACGTGGGGAGACAGACGGCACCATTCGCCTGTACAGTAAGTGTCGTTTGTTTACTCGCATTTTAAAATATCCCGCCGAAACGTTTGTCAAGCTAATGACGAATCGTGGATTCCTGGGACGCAGAGATGTCATTTTCATTTGGATCTTCGTGTCGGGAATTTTTAGACTATTTCCCCTATTCCGTTGCACCATTCGTGCTGGTGCTTGATTAAATGTTATTTTTCTTTTTTCTTTATTTCCTCGTTCCTTCTTTTTTTTTTTTTTATTCTCTTCCTTTCGCAATTAAAGCGTGCTCGTCGACAGACGGCTCGATCGTTTTGTTTGCTTTTTTGCGTATGCGTGCGCGCGAAAGATAATTTGAAAATGCTTTGAAAATTGTTCAAATTCTCGTTACGAGATTTTGAAATAATATATTCTCGAGATTGATTTGTAATCGATCAATTCGTCAGATTTATAACTTTTACGACGATAAATAATTAAAATATTAAATGTACAATCAATTTGGCATTCATCAATTTTCTAAGGCAAAATATTCAAGTATTTTTTAATATAAATATAAATTACAATATATGTTTACTTACTCCTGCGGATTTAATTATTTATCGTTATATATGCATCTATTAATAATCGTAACGTGGAAAAGGAGAATCGATAAGGATTAGACTTCCGAGGCACATGTCTGGGAAGGTGTTTACGAAGTAGACGGTGTCGAAATACGCTATTTGCCTGAGAAACCTGTGCAATCGGTCGGAGAACGTTCGATTTCAGTTCAGATTCTACTAATTCGGGTTTCCTCGGCAAATATATGCGCGCAATTAATTAACCAGGGTGGAAGCCTCGGGGATCGCTTTTGCGGCGATCTATTAATCCGTGATTAAATCGTTCGCGAAATCGTGCGGAAATGCCGCTATGCCTGACTATCATTCCGTAACGCCATTGGATTTGAGACATTCGAATAATTACAAACTGGTTTCCATCGTCACACTTTCCTCGAGAGATACAATTTAATGGAAAATTCCGTTTTCTTCTAGAGGGAATAAGTTACTTAAATTACTTAAATTAATAAATTGGAGGAATATTAGATTATATGAATTAGAGGAACGTTACTCATTGATTCTTTCCTTTAAAGTTTAATGCATCATCCGATTGTTATTCGTCTCAAGATTTACATTTAATTATGAAGGATTAACTTTTTTTAATATATAACAAGGAATTAGGATAGGATTACAATATCATATTAAATCTTCTTCCTGTCTTGCAAATTTTTCTCCCTACAATATTTAAAACCATTTATTATTATAATTATTTAAAAACCTTTCCAATTTCCTTTTCAATCTCTTCCTCGTTATTTCATCATTTACGATAAAAATTCCTTGTATATAATCTCTCCCAAGACAAAACCTTTCCAATCTTCCATTTGCAATAACGTAATCGATCACATCAACGTACACCTTTCAATCTTTTCTCACGGATCCACCAAAATTCAGCGCACAATTTGCAATCACCCCCTTCTATTTGCCTTGTCCACCTTGGCTGAAATCGCCCACCCTATTCACCGGAAATCGTCCAAATACCGTATCCCCAATTTCACCCCCTCAGCTTCTTCCGCGTACATCCCGCTTAATGTATGCATATGACATAAAGAGCCGGCGGAGAAATGGCTGGCCGCTGTGCAAACGCGCG
>NW_006263632.1:9318-18695 GCF_000469605.1 Apis dorsata | reverse complement strand
TACGAGGAACGCGTGGGGAGAGGGTGATTTCGGTGTGTTGAGCGCGGCCATCCCCGGCCGGGTAGGGTGAGAAAGAGCGTTGGAGACCGCTCTCCATTAGTATGCATCGGTTTTTCGCATTAGCGACATTCAAATGAAGCGGGCGTTTAGCATAAAAGGCCACCGGCAAGAAAAAGGCTGCCAGTTATCCCCCTGTAGGTGATTACCTCTGTAAAACGGTCATGATTCGTGGAAATTTCGTGGCCACTTGGTGGTGGAAACTCTTCCTTGCGCGGATCATTTGTATGTCAAACATGTGGAATGATTTTTTACGATCTTTTTAATGGTTGACGTTTTGAGAAATATGACGTTTAAAAAATTGGTGGTACGGGGGGATGAAAATTATATTGCTTCGAAGAATATAAATGTTGTAGAAATTATATATTCGGTTTTAACAAAGTTTGTATGGGGATATTTATTTGAATTTTTATTGCATATAATTTTGTATAATATTAGATAATAGATTGAAAATGTTGTAGGGGTCCAAATAAAAGATATTCCGATTTAATAGGATCTATATGAATAAAAGTAACATATCTCTAATTGAGACTAAATACCATCAGGATTTAATCTCGCCAATTAATTCCGATGGAAGAATTTTATTCGTAAAGAGGAATGTACTTATCGATCAGATTTTACATTTCATTCGTCAATAATGTGGAAATATTTGAAATGAAATGAAAAAAGAATTCATCGTTTTCTAGTCGAATAATTAATTTAATTTTATATTCCTTTCTAAATAACTCTTTCAAATATTTTCGCATATATTTCCTAATTTCTTGTTTCTTCAAACATTTTCTAATTCCTCAATAATAGCTGCGTTTCACAAAATCATTATTATCATTCAGTAATGAAATTTTTTCATAAAAATGATCCAAAAATATCGTTTCATTCATTGTTACATTTCTTCTATCGTATTGACAGAAGCATCACATTTCATACAAAACAATTTAAGCAATTAACATTGCATTATACCAATCTCTTCAGCTTCTCGTCGCGAACAGGACGAGTTCGTCTTTTCCACTCGAGTGAAGGGTTAATAATGGCCGCGACCTAATTAATGCACCAGCAGGAAATCTACAATACGCAAAGGTCAATAGGAAACTGATCAATATATTGGAAACAACAATAGCTCTTACATTGAACTGGTTGTTTGAATACGAACAACAGCAACATTAAGCATCGTTTGATCGTGGAAAGGTAGCAGTCTTTGATCATAGATCCCGATGTTACCAACATTGGATACAATTTCCAGCCGGTCGATCGACCATTCGGCCATTGGTCCAGAGCGGTAATTTTGAATTATTATGTGATATAAGGGACAGTGGAAATTAACCAGCCGCTGAAAGCATACGTCGAATAATCGAATTTGATGTTGTGTTTCGAGAATCATCGAATAATTTCGAATGGCAAAGCGTAACTAATAACTTTTATCATCGTTGATCATTATTAGTTATTGAACGTTCGAGTTTAACTGATTGAACCTTATGGAGCGGCCATTAGCGATCCCTGGTAGTAAGCATAATCTATGGTAGTAATTGAGGAGTTTGATTATGATGTCCATATATTTTGTAACATAGGGTTATTAATCACTGCACTGAATTTGATTTACTGGTTTTATTAATAGTAAAATTCGAATAGGTAGATTGGAATTAAAAATTATTGGGATCCAAACACGAATATCAAATTGTATAATAGAGATATTATAAAATTGGCTGAAAATTTATATTGAATTTGAATTTTTCAATCGAAAAAATCATCAGAAATTAAAACAACCAATAAGGATAAATATCAAATATTTTAAAGATATTCTTTTCACACATAATGGGATAGTTGCACGAGACATCGATACTCGGAAATAGGCTGGAGAAACGAAATCTTAATTCTATCCGATTCGAGTGTGGATGCATACGTAAAATTACCTTTGTCGGGAAAAGAAAAAGAGAGAGGGGGCAAAAAAAAGAAGAAGGAAAAGGAGAAAAAGGAATGGAATGAAAGAGGAAATAAAAACGGGGGTAAATATACCCGGTATATACCAGAGGGAAATTCTCATCGTGTTCCGTGGAAATTGCTTTCTAATTGGCGAGATTTTTAAATGTACACACAATAGCTCAGAGAGTTTTTACCCCTCCCGGACACGAATATTACTTACTAATTGGTCGCTTTCATGAAACAAAGGGATATAAAGGTATTATTCCTTGGGGTTTGCAAACATCGAGCCGAACTTGGTCACAATTATTCAGACTTAGTTGTCTAAATTCTTTCCTCGATTTTTCTCATTCGGTTCCATCACAACTCTAACAATTCAGATTGTAATAATGTTTAATTTCTCATGTTATTGCTTTCCTTTATTGCTTCGTTCTCTTCTTTTTTTTCAACGGTCTTATTTCGTGGAATCCGGGAAACAGAGAATATTTAATGTTTGTTTTAACATAGCTCGATTTTTTTTAGATATGAGGAAATTCTAACAGATATTATTCGGATATTTCTCGTATAATTATATATTATTTAATCAAAAAATTACGGAATATTTAATATACACATAACTCCGTTATTATTAAAGTAAATTTTCATTCATTAAAATTATTAATTTCTATCGAGGCGATCTTTTTATACATAAAATATTTGCACAGAAAATTTTTATTCGATTACAAGGATAATTAATCAAAGAAATATACGAACGAAATAATAGAACATTTTTTAATCGTAAAGATAATATAAAAACGATTATATCATACATGGAAAAAGAAAGTCAAGAACAATAAAAGAAACATTTTCCTTTCGTTCTTTACGATACCGACAGATCTTCTTCCTATCTCTTCCTATCTCGTCCTTCACGGGGAAAATCGATCTTCTTCCTCGAAACATCGGCTACAAAGGGATACCAAGACTCGAAAGGAATTCGAATTCATTCCCGGTCCGCGTGGTAGAGTAAAATAACCTCGACGTGGTCTAGAAAGGTCCCAAAAGGGATGCTCGTTCCTCCGTGAACGAGGACAGTCGCGTAACAACGAAGATGGACATGTACAAACACCGACACGTACGATACGTAAATACGCAAAGAAAGGAATTGTAAGATGGAAAGAAATGGAGGGAACAAAGAAACGGAAAGAATCGACGTATACAATCGACGAAATAACGAAGGAAAGAAAAATAAAATAAAATAAACCGAGAAAAAAAAAGGAAGAAAGATGGACAGTGGGAGGCGAAATTAAGTAGTAGAAGTCAGAGATATGTCAGGCGAGTTTTATTAAGCGGCATAAAAAAGAGATTTGTAATCCGACCGAAAGTAGAGAGAAAGAGATAGAGAAAGAGAGCCTTTACCTCATGGCCAAGGGTGACTCTGGTTGCGGGATTCGCCCTTGGTGGGGATTTCGTGAGGGATGAACAGCGGGAGGGTGGTGGTGGAGGGGGGTTGAACGAAGAGCAGGAGGTCGTAGAGATATGAATTTGTTATTAAGGACCGCCTAAGGGACAAAGTACCCCTGTTTCTTGATAAGCAAACCGTCCCATCCGTGTCACCCCATCTCCTCCACTCCTCGTTCCAACCCCCCTCACCGCCCCTCTGGCGAACGGTGATCCCTCACTTTTTCTGAACCCCTCCTTTTCCATCGTTCTCTGGAAAAGCACGGCTAATTTATTCCATAGTCGAGTCAAACTGCTATTTGCGAGGGTGGACGAGGGTTGGAGGTGGGGGAATAGGAGAGGACAGCTGCAGGCTGGTGCGGATACAAAACTTGCGGCCGTTCTGCGGATAGCAACAATATCGCATTCATTCGGATGTCGACTTCTTCTTATTCTTCTTCTTCTTCTTCTTCTTTCTCTTTCCTCTTTCTTTCCTCTTTTCTTCTCCGTTCATCGTATCTCCCCATCTCGTTTCTCAAACTCGTTCTTTTTCTCTCGAAAGCTTCGTATACATAATGCAAGCGCCTCTTTGCTCTCGTCTCACTGAGACGAGGATTTAATTGTCGGTCGTTAGACATCCCTCCTATAGGCATTTATGGCGTTGATTCCTTCACCTCCCTCTCCTGTCTACCTATCTTCCTGCCTCGACTTCTTATTAATTGGGGAAAGACGTAGACCTTGAAACGACGCCAAGATTAATCCTGAATTTTTTTTAATTAATTTCTCCCCTCGAATTTGTCGTAATCAGAAAGTCGTTCTGTTTGCTTGAGATATGATGGAATTGATGGATAGTTTTTTTCATTTTTTTAGGTGGTTTTTATTCGATTTTACGTGCGAATATTTTGGGAAGAAGTTTTTAATTAATTAACGTTTCGTCGAGTTTCGAAGTTAAAAAGTATTTGTTATTTTTTGTTTGAGAAAAAAAAAGTTTTTTTTAATTTAACATGTTTTATTTGTGTTAATGGATGATTGCAAATAAATTGGAAATTATTTGTACGTGTACAATTATTATTCTTATTTTCAAATGAAGCATTTCCTCATTTGGCTCTGTGTTTTTCATAGTAATGAATCTTCATAGTATGATATGAAATTATTATCATTAAATAATTAATAATAAAATATAATGGATTAAATTAATTAATATACGTGCAAATCCTTTTTGTAATTGTATCGTGTAGAATTTATCCGAGATATTAATGAGATATTAAATTAAAAATTTTCTGAACTTTCAGTTAAATTATAAATATTTCATTTTGATCGTAAAAGACTCGAATTTTTATTCATTTATTTTATTCGATAAAAATTTTAATAATCATTTGTTTTTTAGAAAATATCTGAAAGTTATAATATTCTACGTAATTGATGTCAAATTCACTCCTTTGTCTTCGATTTTATTCCGCGAAAGGATTTGTAATTTTAATCTCACGTATGATATTGAATTTTTCTCTTCGGCCAACATTTTTTTTTTTTTTTCTGTCTATTTGTTCAGCCTCAAATTATCTGTTCTTTTAATAAATTATGAAAGTGAATTATCTCTATTGATAAAATATTCGCAAAAAATTTTGGCCCCGTATCATCGTGAAACAGGAGGTCGAAAAAAGCTTTCGTGATTATTTCCAAGTTTCGAAATATGAAGAAAAAAACATTATCGATATTTTTGAAAATTTTAAATATTAATTAATTCCTTCGGATACAGAAAGATATATTAATATAATCAATACAGCGTATATAGCACGTGTATAATAATTCTTTAAATTCTTTTCTTGTTTAAAAAAAATTTCTATTTCTTTTTCTTGTCTAAATTTCTAAAAATATTGAATTTTGTAATATTCTAAATACATCTGCGAATGATCGATATATAATTTAAATTTCGATAAATTTCCGGCACAATACAATCGAGAAGTTCATCATTTTCTTCGATTTCTTAACTTGTCTAACGAGTTGGAGGACTAATTTCATTTCCACTCGGTAATCTGTCTATCATAATTTTCGCGTTAAACTACTTTCCGTGTAAACAGAATGTTACTCACTGCCTGCGGAATTGGCCGTTCCAGTTGTCATCCCGGGACAAACTTTGAGAAAATTTCTCTCCACTTTCAATAATTTGGCTAATGAACATCCAACCCTACTACTGCAAGGGAACGAACACCATCCCTTTCATCTCGCCTCATTCAAAAGATTTATAGAATTATTCGTTACAATGATTATTTCTCTGAGAATGATATTCGATTATCTCGCGTCTATTGTTTTTCAGATAAAGTTGACGTTAATGATAACACATTTTTGGGTTACCATTGATAATGGAAAATGTATCGTAAGAATAAATTAATATTGATTTTTGTTTTAATAAAAGATTTATTCGTTGATGATTAATCTTCGAAATGAATCGGAATTATATTCGACGCAAATGAATTAACATTGGCGTATAACTGAAGCCATTTCTTGCGAAAATTGCCGCATTTTCTCAATTTAATTATCAATCGTCAATCACTCGTCATCGCTTGATTTTAATTACGAAAGCAGGTATACATTCTCGGAACAGAATTCCATTATTACTATAATGTTAATTAAAAATTGATCGTGGAATTAGACTTATATCGAGCAACGAAAACTACAAATGAAATCCTCTTTGGGATATTAAAACTTATTATATTCGATATAATAAATAAATTTTTAATCTACATTAAAACATTATTATTCATCATTCATTTTCATTACCATTTATTTTGAAATAATCAAACAATTAGACTTAACTCTCAAATAAATTTATTTGAATTAATTACTCCTTTCTCACATTTATTCCAATCCTCCCTTTCTCCATTTCTTCTTAAACAAAAAAAACTTCGTTTGCGCCTTTCCCAAATATGAAAAATCCCAAAGAATGACAAACACTTTCCAACAATAAGACATTCCTCCCTCGTGCATCAATCATTCCCTTACATTTAATTAAAAAAAAAAAATCCAAGAGCGAAACTCGACACAAAGAGGGGCTGAATACACGCGATGATTTAGCATACGCGAAAGAGTGACGAAACTTCTTCAATCGGGCGGTAATCGCGCGATTACGCCGTCGAGCAATATCAGCGAAAGTCCCATGGAAACTTGCCCTCTCTTATCGTCACTCGTCGAGAAAAGACGCCGCAATTTAATGTCACTGTTGCTTTCTTCCGGAAGACAGACAACTTCCCTCCACCCCTGTCGCGGTCGACGACGCTCTGGGACGCGGCACAAAGGGGTTGGGACGCGGGGTAAGGAGTGGAAGGGAAAGTCGTGGGATGGATTTTTAATTTAGCTAAAATCTCTTCAGTGGTCGAGCGTTCTACTTACGGATGCGTGCTCCCTTGGGGAATATTGTGAATAGAAATTGCGTTTAGCATCACGATGATGGGATCAAATTCTTCGACGTGTGTGTATTCGTGAATTCGAGGGACGTTTGATTGGATAGATTTTTATTTTATGCAGTTTTGTGATATTTATCAAATGTAGATGTTTTGTAAGCTAATTTTGTTGAAATTGGGATATTTAAGAATGTTGAGAATATATATATATTCGTGGATTAATTTTAGAGGCCAAAGAGAACAAATTGTCAGTTTTATTTATTAAGCAATTTAATTAAATCTCATTCTAACAAGATGAAATCTTTTCTTCAAGAATTACAATGTATTTCACAAGTTTTTGTAACAATTGATCAAGTAGAAGTATTTATTCATAAATTAAAGAATCAATATCTAGCATTGGAAAAGAATTCTATTTAAATTCAAATTGATCAATATTTTCACTATAGTAATAGAAATATTTTATATAGTAATGTAAAAAAAAAATACCGTACAATAAAAAAAGAATCATCATATAGAAAAATTACGAGTATGTTAGACTGATTAAATAAAATAAAAAAAGAAATTTTTTTCATGAGGAATTCGAAGTTTTATTAATTAAATTCGAACATATTCGTAATATATTTCATCCTATCATTGACTGCAACGTATAATAATAAATATCATAGGGTGAAAATGGGGTGGAATTGGAGATGTTGGCAATAACAAGGATTTCTCATTAACTCGACACTGATCGTAGCACTCTTCCATCGACAAGCTTGTCCACGTTTTTTAATTCGTTTACGCGTATTTTTCATCCCCCTTTTCGCGTTTTCAACCCCTTCGCCTTTATCGCATTGGAACTTTAACTTCCTCGATCGATGAATCAATTAAGAATAATAAAGAAGATTGCGCGGTAAATTAATTATTCGCTTCTGTACCCTTTCTGTTCTGTGATCGAGGAGTTTCCAGGTTTTTAAGGGGAATCGTTTATCAAAAGCGGTTTTACGTTAATTGGAGATACAATTTTGCCTTAGATTTGACGGAATAGCTTTGTAACGTTGTATAATTTGTCTTCCTTCGAGAAGTAGAATTAATTTTGGAATTTATAAATAGAAAGTGAGGAAAAAATTTAAAAAAAGATTGGAAAGTAAAGTACGAAAGAAAAATAGAGACTTGAGTAAATTTTATATCTCTTTATTTTATTTAATTTGAAAGTATTTGAAATATATAAAATAATTATTTGAACTATATTTCAAATTGCTATTTTCAATCCTGTGTTATTAAGTAAGTATACAAAAACTTGATTTTAATTGGAATAGTGAATAATATCGTTATTTTTTTATTTCAGATTCAGATGGAATAAATAATTGTAAAAATAATCCAGCAAAAAAAAAGAAAGAAATAAGAATTGAAACTAGAAATAAAATATGAAGGAATATCTAAGATTTTCTAAATCCGTAATTGAAAGTATGAGAATATGATACCAATACTCAGACATTGCGATACTCATATTTAACTTTGCAATAGTAGCAAGTCTTTAAAAATGGTTAACGAGAAAAAGTATCGATTAATTTCCAAAGCTGGAAGCGAAATTAATGCAATCACGATTCGCGACAAATTTTTCGGTAAACTTTCCTCTTCGACTAAGTCTTATTTCAAACTTTTAATTCGAGCCCGTTGCTGCCCGATGAATTTTTCATCCTCGATTTACAGATTTCTCTTCTTTTTTCAACTAATCACCGCCCGGAATGAATATGTGTATAAAAGAAAAAAAAAAGAAGAAGAACAATTTCCCTCGAATTCTCGATTGAATTTTTAATTTTCCGGTTTCCCCTCACAGGATAGATTCCCTTTTCTTTTCTTTTCCTTCTTTTTTTAAGCATTTTACATATTCATAGAATAGACATGAGAAATTATTATGAGGTAAGGTTGAGGGAAATAAATATTTTTATATTGTTCCAATGATACACTTTTAATAAAACTTTCTTTGAAATAATAATTACGTAATTGGAAACAATATTTCTTTATATTAATATCCAAGTATTTTTATTTAGGATTGAATTTAAAATTTTGTATCTTCTCATCAAAAGATTTTCAGCTTCAACTACTGCATCATCGTCAATCTGATACATCTGCCATTGATTTAAACTTCGAGGTTACAATTTCATTATCAGGTAATTGCTGAAATTAAAAATTGAATAATTAAAAAATAAATATACATACAATAACTCATAAATCCAATAAAAATTCAGTCTACAAATATTAATCTAACTTAATCTTTTCTTTTTTTTTTTTTTTTTTTTTTTTAAATTTCACAAAATGATATTTTCGAATAGTATTTGCTCACGAGAGTACTTCACATCGTTCGTTCATATTTTCACTCTTGTCAGAGAGAACAATACACAGGTCCACGAAAATTTTAAATCGCCCCTGAAATATGGAACGAGTAGCTCGATGAGTATTCACGAATACGTCATATATTTTCAAAAGATTAAAGGCGATGAGGGAGGGGCGCGCACCTCTGTACTTTCTTTCCACGGTTTTTGTCTCTTTAGCGTGCAAATTACACCGGCTATTTTTTTTTAATAGGTCCACGCTTCCTCACGGTTGAATTAA
>NW_006263632.1:3007-9163 GCF_000469605.1 Apis dorsata | reverse complement strand
GCCCACGGACGCTGGTTCGTTAGTGCTGTGGAAAGTAAATTCGTTAAATATCTCGTTCTACGGTTGTTGCGCCGCCGCAAAATACGGGCATCACCGGTGTATTTTCCGCCCCAGCTTCGTGAAAAAATGTTGGATTAAAGTGTACTGGACGGAAAGATACTCGTGCAAACTTCGTGTCGTAATTATTGCTTCTTTTTTTTTTCTTCCTTTTTTTGTTTTTTGGTTATTGCAGATATTTGCAATTTTAATGGCGATAAGAGATGGTGATAAGTCTGCTCGAATGACGAATGAATTTTTTCTGCGTTTGGTATTTGAAGAATTGATGTAATTGTTAAATATTGAAGGATTTCAGAAGAAATTTTGGATAATGGTAAATTACTAATTTTTTATTTGAGGTTTTAGAGGAAATTAATTATAGAAAAATTGATATTATGATTGGATTGAAGATATTTGATCATTTATTGTGTTTTTATATTCTCTAGATATAACTAGTGAGAAATGGATTATAAAATTTTATTTATCTATATTTTTATCGTTAATTTAACTTTTTATATATTATTGTAAATTGGTTAATATTCACACACGGTAGTTCAATATTTGCAATGAAATTTTGTTTTCATTAATATTAAACGATGAATTAATTAAAGGTAGGTTTATTACGATCATGATTATGCGATCACTTATTAGATAACACGATAATTAATCATACATATATATTCTGTTAAAACAATTTCAACAGCAATAGTCAGTTAATAGCCTGTTTATCAAAAATCATTTAAAAATTGGACTAATGGAAAATATAACATTAATATTGCAACGAATATTTTGAAATTTTATTTTTTATCAAAAGAAATGTAGCAGAAAGAATAAATTTTTATATTTTTCAAATTTCTATAGAATATTTTAAATAAAAAATACGAACCAGGAAATAGATATAACTTATTGAAACAAAACTCTATTCGACATTTCCTATTATTTTCTAATTATTTAAATTATTTCCTATCGTTATCCAACAATTGAATAAATGAAACAAAAATTAAAAAAAAAAACAACTGATGGCAATAATTTAAGATCGTTAAAATCCAGGAAGGAAAAGAAAACAATGGTCGTAGGAGTGAAAGTTTGACAAAATGGAATAAACAAAACGACGAAAGGAATACGCTCGTACCACCGGCTCAATAAAGATCAATCCAAACAAAGCTCGAAGAGAGTCGGAACAACCGTTCCAGAAAGCGGTTTCGATTTACAACCACTGAACTTCGTGCATCGCTACTAACCGATAAACCAGCGCCGAAACGGCTACGAGACTGCTGTAAATCCACTAAACCATTGTCTCGAATATCGAAGGAAAAGGGAGGCGTGGGAGGAAGGAAAGACCGAAACCACGAAGAAACCATCGAAAGTACATAAAACGGTCAAACTTATTACGAGTGAAAATAATCTTCCATTAACCTTCCTTTCGTCGACCATTTAAAATTTTGCTCTAATTTAAACGTTTAAGAAAGAACGAAAGACAGTAAAACTTTTAAGGGTTGATTTCAAAGTGATACAATGGGTGTAAAAATTTATTGGTTCTGAAATGGGATTGAGATGAATGGATTGAAATTAAAAATAGTATATACAGGTATATCAACAAGAAACTAAAAATTCTTTTCACAATACGTTTAGCTTTAAATTTATCATTTGTTATCATAATCTTCTTAAAAAAAATTCCGAATTCTACAGGATCTATTTAACATTACTAAATGAAACTTTTATTTATATATTCCATTTTGTTAATTACAGATATATTCATAAAAAATATGAATTATCATTGAACATTATCATAAACACTTTCAATTAACTAATTAAATTCAATGAAATATTCGATTTTCGTTTTACCAAGAACAAATTCTCCACAATTTTGAACAAACATCTCGACGCCGTTTATCTCCACCTGATGCTGAAAATCTTAATAACTCGGTGGCCAAGTCCAAGTACCTGCCTGGCGGCCGCAAAAATAAAAGACCACCCCTCCGTTTAAGGGAGGAAAGAAAACGGAAACAACACGGAAACGGGGAACGAGGGGAGAAACGGTGCGCGCGTGGCATGGTACAAAAACCTCGGCTCATCCCTCTCGGGTAAAGCATCGAGAGCAGCTCATTAAAGCCAGAAGGATCGTATCTATCCGGTCTAATTAAAAGCCACTCAAACAAGGGGGAGGGGGCGATCAACCGCGACGTTTATTGGCGCGAGAGCTCAATCACGAAAGGGTCGACGAGGACGGATGAGCTCGAGTCGCTTCTGGCACGCATCCACGTCTCTTTCCACGTGTCCCGTGAGACTTCTTCGACCTTTCATCCCCCTTGTCTGCGCCACACTTGGATGGAATGGATAGTGATAAAGAAGAGTGCAAAGAGAGTTGTCGAAAATAGAGAGAAGAAAGATTGAGTTTGGTTGAATGATTAGTAGTAAAATAGAAAAGGAAAAAGAGATGTAAAAAAGGAGAAGGAGATTGAGGGTTAAGGAAGATGAAAGAAGAGAGGAGTGTTTAGTAAAAAGTGTGTTAAGGAAAGATGAAGTATTTAAGTAAATTCCTTAAAAGTTATTAAAAGTAGAGAAACATAGGGGGAAAAGATAGAGAAGAACTTTTTTTATTCTCAAATAAATTACAGATAAATAGTATGTTATCAAGAATATACATATACAAAAAGAAAGAAAGAAATAAAAAGATAAGATTAATGAAAACTAAAAAGCATAAGAAAAGGAAGGAAATGGAGTAGAAAAAAACATATACAATTACATGTACAATTAGTTCTAAAAATGAGCAAAATATACCAATGGTTAAATATAGAATATATTAAAAAAGTAAAATGAAAAGATAAAATGGAAAGAGAGAAGGATACAAAAGAATGAGAATAGATTAGAAGGAAAACGAAAACACAGGATAGAAAGGCGAGGAATCACTTGTATAATTCATGGTACCACCTTAAGTGGTTAGTGATCCACGTTTCAGTGCTCCCTGACCCCTTCAGGTTCCAGCAGAGCTTGTACCATAGCTCTACGGCATCTCAATGCTGACCGACCGACAGATTAGCCCCAGGAAATTGCCAAACTTCTCGTCGCTCCGGTGGAAAAGTCGATTCCAAAAGTCGTTCCTCAAGCGGCCAGTTTCAACCCCCACAGACTTTCTATTTGGTTTCCTCAAGACGGCCAACGATGGGACACTAGAAACTGTCTCTTAAATTAATGCTTCCTGAAACGATCTCTTTTCTTCTAGTTTCTCTTTCTATTATCATTTACTTTATTCTATTTTCCGTTTCTATTTTGCTTTTTTTTTCTTTTTTTTTTTTTATTTTTTATGTCGATTGTATATTGTAAATTAAAGATTGATATTGTAATTATATGTTCCAAATTTTTAAATATTTTTAAAATTATTTTATATTATATATTATTTATATTTATTTATATTTATAAGTTTATATAAGAAAAATTATTGTTTGTTAATTTTAATTCATTGAAATACATATAATATAAAACGTGTGAAGAAATATTGAAAATCATTTATTCGAAAAATTTAAAGAAATCGCTTAAATTGAATTTTGATTTCGTAAAAATTAAAACGTGTAGATAAAAAGAGATGGTAAAAAGAAAGTTTCTACAACACGAGAAAAGTGAGTTTTAATTAGAGTAGATATAGAAACGGTGATCTTAATGAATGTAGACGAAGATTTTATTGAATATCTTAATATTTCAGGTAATTGTCTCTCTTTCTTTCTTTTCCCCATCAATTAATCAAATCGATAAATCTTTCAATAAATCGTTTTTAAAAGAAGAAATTGGAAAAATCATTATCGTTTAGAAGATTGTAAATGATAAAATAAAAAATTATTAATTACATAATAATGTAAAATTAATACTTAAAATCAAATACATATGCAAAAAACGAAATCTCTTTTAGGCTTTGCAATTGAAATATCTATTATATCTTCAATATCTATCGGACAAACGAACAAATAAAGAAAATAAAAAGAATATAACATCCTTTCATGAAAAGTTAAGTTAATAATTTTTAATAAAATAATTAATCTCTTCTTTATTTACAGATTACAAGAATTTCATTTTTTTTTACAGTTTACAATCAATAAAATTTGCTTTCCACAATTTTAAGAAATTTTCTCGATTATTCTTATTAAAAAAACGAAATCCAAATCATCCTGCAATTCGGGGCGAGCAAACAATAACGGATTTCGAATTTTGGCGAGTCTATTAAATCGGAAGCTCCATTGTCGCTTCCTCGAAGGCGTCGTGGCTGAGGATCTTATGGAAATATTTTCTCCACCCATCTCGTGAAGATCTTCTTTTTAACGGAACGCTTCCACACCCCCCCTTTAATCGTATTACCGAACGTACAGACATATTTCCATTCCTGGAGCTGCTCAGTGCCAATTGGACCAGCCACGACTTTTCGAAATTTCTTTTTTCTCTCTATCTCTCTCTCTCTCTCTCTCTTTCTCTCGAATTCGCTTTCCTTTCTTTCGTTTTCCCATTCGTCGTCTTACCTCGACTTTAACTTCAGTATTTCGACGAAGAATGAGAGGATTATATTGGCAAGCCTTCCTCGCATTGGCTCTCGTGTTTTCTTAAAATTAAGAATGGAATGTTTATGGTAATTGTTGAATATCGAATTGTGATGTATAAGTCAGGTCTTTTCTCTTGTTGAGATGAATAAAAGAAGGGAAAAATTAAGCGGTGGAACGTGGAATTGCGATAATTTTTAATTGCGTTGAGTTTTCTTAATGAAAAAAAAATTTAGAGAAAAAATGGCAGAAAAAAAATAACAGAATTAAAAATTATTCGAGAGAGAGACAAATTCTAAATACATAAAAAATACATAAAATACATACAAAAATACATAAAAAAGATATAATTTTTTATGTGAAACTCTTTGTGGTATCGTTAAAAAGATTTGAAGAAAATTTAATTTTTGTAATGGAAATTACGTAACATAATTAAAAAACGTAATTAGAAACATAAAAAGCTGCATATGCTAAATAAAAATTTTTTGGTTACTCAATTGCTAATTTGTGAATTAAATTAATATCACAGAAACACTAAACATTTAATTTCATTTTTTTTTTATTTTGTACTTAAATACTTATACTTTATTTCATTACGAAAATATGAAGATATTTTTTCTTCTATCTAAATTTAAGAATATACATTCTACGTATTCTTTTATTGTTATCTCTAAAATTTCAAATAAATTTTTAAAATCTTCAAACATTTTTATTTCGTATAAATTGATTTTCATCTTATTTGAAATAATTATCTTTTTTATATTCGATAATAAAAAAAATTCAACCCTATTCTATAAAAAAAGTCCAGATTCACAAAATCGAAATTTTTTTTAAAAGTAATAATTTCTCTCGTAGCACGTAGAATTGGTAAGAGGAAACGTCAAACTGAGCAACGTTTCCTCTTTAACATGCGCGCATTGAGGGGTGGAACGAACCATGATTCAACCCGAGGCGTATCCAAAGCTAAACAACCAGCCGGTGTTTCCTCGACATGTCGAGTTTCCTATAACACCACGGAATTATGAATCCAAATTCGTTGCGCAAACTCGGTTCGCGTCGAAACAATGCAACTGCACACAAATCTGCCATTCACTGTCAAAGATCTTGATCCATGTGAAGATTTTACAGAATTATTACAGAGTCGTTCCATTCCCTCGTTTCTTGTTTTCTGTATTTGTCAAAAATGTAAAACATTATTTGAGAAAGTTGTCAGAAACTCGACAGACAGAGTGTTCTATTATTTGATTATCACATCTCTTTAAGAAACTGAAATATTTCATATAAGATTTTTAAAAATTTTTAATAATGCTCTCCTAAAACTAATAAGAGTATTATTATTTAAATCATGTATGGATCTGTTAGAAATTGTTAATGGCCAATTTTTAATAGATTCATGAATGAAATATACAAAAAAAATTTCAATAAACTTCAAGAAATAAAAATATCCATCACATAATTTACCTTAAAACTCGATTAAACTCTATTAAAATTAGGAAAAATTTAAACCGCTATAACTCGGAAGATAATGACTTCCGGTCAATGAATGAAAGATGATTAGAAGCGCGGGACCTTGCCCTTTAAAACGCTTTTTCATTTG
>NW_006263632.1:0-2765 GCF_000469605.1 Apis dorsata | reverse complement strand
ACTTCCGGTTCCCGAGATATCGTCGTGTAAAGAGAAAGGTAATTTTTAATCGTTTACTATCTGTATCCTTGTCCCGTACTCGGACCTCTCGCTCGCTCCTCGTCTCACTAACCTATACCAAACTCCAGACAAGTGCCAGACGCGATTCCTAGAAAAATGTGTAGTAAGCATTTCCAAGAAATAATGTAGGTCACGGTTTCATTCATAATCCCTGCACTGTTTTAAGCGCTATGGACACTTTAACTTTTTATATCTCGGCAACCGTTTGAGATATCGGGATAAAACAAAAAGGGATTTCAATGGCACGGTTTCCTCTATTTTTTCAACAAGTTTTAATGACAAAATTTTCAATTTTTTTTTCACGTTTTTTACGTGAAAATTCGAAGATTCATTTCACTAAATAAATGTAAGTAGTCTGTAGTCTCTCATTTTTATATAATATAGAGAAAATTGAATGTAGCATTGATAACTGATTACTTTAATTCCATCTTCTACGCTAATCAAATTTATTGCAGTGAATCTTGAAGGCCAAAAGCATACGATCAGGGACGATCGACGAAAATTACAAAACGAGTAATCGTTAAAGGCTATTACGGGGGATAAACGGAAGCGACTCTCGTAGATGGCGCGCGTATCGAAACGTGCACAAGGAATGGCGCAATTATAAGAATTGCCGCTACAAAGAGCAATTCAGAGGAGGGCAAAGACGAATAAAATTTCTTCTCTCGCGACGCGAAAAGAAGAAAGGCCGTAAGTTAACGCACGAATGAACGGCTTCGAAATGGGAGTCAAACGATCGTTTGAACTCGTACGAAACAACAATTACGAGATAGTCAACGTTGTACGTTCTTCATCTAGATATTTCGTTGTTATTCAACACTTTCTCCTGGAATTTTACCATTTATAGATACGTCGCAACTGGTACTGCTCTAATATTATTTGCGACATAATGTTCTTGGCATGGTCAATTTAAAACTGTGCTCTTATTGAAGCAACGAGCAAATTCTTGTTGACTAATTATCGTCATGATGACAAAAAATCAGCAAACAATTTATTAATTATTTAATTACAGTATATTAATAAAATCTTGCATTGCATCAGCAGAATATTTACAAAAATAAATTCAACACATTTATTTATTATAATACGAAAAAATCCATAAGTAGAACTTCATTTTTTATTTTTAATTCATTGGAAATATATTCGAAGAGAAAACAAAATGAGAAAGGAAGAAGAATGAAGAATAATAAAAGTATTTCAATTTTTATGGTAATTGAACATTATTTTTTGAACGAAAGATTATATTTCCCATTTTTCTTTTCAGTTCTATATTACAAAATCTTTGATATGATATAACAAATTTTCTTAAAAGAAAGTTTCCTACAGTTTTGTACAGTTTATTTCATGTTCGAACTTCGGAATGCATACATGGCGTTAAGTAATCAGAACGAATAATTATTTCAGCATAAATTATAACTTGTTGCTACGAATCTGAATTTTTGATTTCCAATTTATTAATTAACCTGTTACATTTCCTGTTACATCCATACGGTTTGTATGAATTTTTCACTATATTTCACCATTATAAACAGTTTCAAATAAATGAAAAAATGATACATTTTGTATTTTGTGACAGATTGATCAAGTGATAATTTCCTATATGATATAGTAATGCAAATATCATAATTTTAATATGATACACGAATATAATAAATGTTAAACGATAGAAAAATAAAATTACGAGAAATTTTTATTATGAAATTAATAGATATCATGCATTCAAATGAATTAATTTCATTCTACTGGGTCTTTACATCTTTTCTTTCCATTTCTTCCGAGGTAAACATCATTATTTATTGGTCATCATTTTCATTGGAAAATTTTGGGAGACTTCCGTCCATTTTTTATAATAAGATATTTAAAAACATTTGAAACAAATAATTATATTTTTGGAAGAGAGAAAAATTCCAGAAAATATGATATAAAAAGGTAAGCATTCCAAAATAAAAAACAGAGTATATATTTAGAATAAGGTGAAATAATGAAAAAAAGGCAAATAATATATCTTACCAATGTATCAGAGTAAAAAAGTAAGTATATAAAATACGTAAGCAAATAAATTTTTTTTTCCAGTTACAAAAGATACATCATAAAAAGGTAAGTGTATAAAAGATAAGAATAAAATACAGTAGTTAGTTATTATAATTAGAATTAAGTAAAATGATGAAAAAATGAAAAAAATTCTAGCAATGTATATCAACTTAAAAAGGTAAGTATAAAAGGTAAGTATCAGGTAAGTATTATTTTTAAAAATTTTCATATGTTATTCTCCTAACACAATATCAAGACAAAAATTTTTTTAGAATTAGACTTCGTATTCGAAGAATATAAATAAAAGAAGTATTTATACGGGATTTATAAAAGTAAATATACATTTTTGTGGGACTATACATTTTTTAACATATCAGGGATACATCTTGGCACTCTCTATAAAAAAGTACTGAGGTTTATATAGCAAAAAAATTATGGTTTAAAAAATAAACAAATTTTTCTTAAATATCATTTAAACTAATGGTTTTTTGCCATATATGGCTCAGTACTTTTTTATAGAGAATACTATGATACATCGACTGGTGCTCTAAAAAGTATACAATCGTATTTAAAAAAATAACGTTCGGCACGAAAAGTTTTTTATGGATCCACCTACGAAAAAAACGAGGGCACCAGAATATAGTCCTTTTGAAACTATTCAATTTTTATTCGAG
>NW_006263631.1:65979-71624 GCF_000469605.1 Apis dorsata | reverse complement strand
AAAAAATTTATTATAAAGAAAAAAATATATATGTATATAAATTTATATAAATAAATAAAATATATGTATAATATATATATAATAATTAATATAAAATGATCTAATTTTATATTAGTATATTGCATTATTTTATAGTCATTTAATTCATTAAACAAGGATTAATGTAATTTTTATGTTATTTTTTTTTATAAATTATTGTTTATCACTCTTAAATAATATGAACTTTTATTTTTTACAAACAACTTAACATAAACAAATATAAGCATACTTTTATGATATTATAAATAAAAAAAATCATTATTTTTATATTAGTATTAAGAAACATGAAGGATTTGAAAAATAAATTCTAGAATCATAAAAATTGTGCAAATATGAATAGAACTTTTCAATTTACAATTGAATTTTTGTATATCAAAGGAAAATTTGAAATCGTTATATTATAGTAATCTAGTATAGTATTTTTGCTATATTAAAATTATTGAAGAAAAAATGTTAATCAAATGAAAATTCGACATATTTAAACTTAAAATCGCTAAAACTAAAGAAAAACAAATTCGTATGTTTTTTTTTTCTGTTTCATGTTTTTTTTGTTTTCTGAGTACTTAAGTTAATAGTTAATAAGTTAATAATTAAAATTAAATATTTAAGTTAATAGAAAAAAAAATCATTGATTATAATTACATATAATTACTTTTAGTTTTATAAACAAATCAAATGATAAAATAAACTTTCAGAAATAAAAAATTTTGGCTTGTAAAGATTCGAATTAGAATCTTTTATATATAAAATAATGCTCTTAAATATATAAAATAAATATTTTTTTAAACTTATGTTTATATTATTTTTTTAAACTTATATTATAAAAATTTTAACGAATTGAATTTAGCTAATTATATAGATGTCCAAATCATTTTTGTCATAAACAATTTTTACGTAAAAATGACATAATACTTGAAAAAAACATTAATGATTATCTTTTAAAAAGTAACATCGCCCCATTCTATTCACAATGTAAACCCAACTATGAGTCCTTAACAGCTAGATAATGGTTCTCACAATTCATGCAATTTGGAGCCGGTGTATGCGCATGCGCGCGTAGCCCATAAGCCGTACTAATCCGCGAAAGTAGGCCGACGTGCATTACCGCTAATCGCAGGTCAGGGTGTCGCATAGAGGCGTTTCAGAATGAAACATCCCATATGCCTAGCCAAGACTAGCGAGGAAACCACAATTATCAGTGTTCATAGTACGTGTACCTGCTTACATCAAGTTCTGTCGAGTTATCGCGAGCAGAAAACCAGCTCGAAAAGACCATGTTGATTGTGGTTGCTTGCACAACTATCTTGATTTGGCCGAAGAATCCTTGTCACGAGGCACCTTCAACGTAATAACATATATATATATATATGTCCCCGCCTTACTGTCGCCGATATCTCAGGAGAAAGTCTTGTTATGCGAGCTCTATAACGATTTAACTGGCGTTATAACTGACATTATATAATAGGAGAGTGTACGAGAATACATAGCTGTGAATGGTATACAGCTGCTGAAAGTAGAGCGGTGGTTGTGGAACGTCGGAGGGTTGGTTAATAAGATTTGCCTCATATGAGTCATAATGTAATGGTAGACATTTTATTAAATGAAAAATTGTTTATTATGTTATATTAAGATAGATAAATATAACAAATTTAATACAATTTTCTTAGAGCTTTTTCATTGGTTTTGAAAATTTTTTCACTTGAAAATGAATGTCGATTGATTATTGATTGATAATTATTTTTTACACTTTATTATTCCATTTTTTTTTCTTTCTTTTTTTTGTTTACTATGTCTTATGATACATATATAATTAACAAAAAAGCATGGAAAATGAACATTATCTATAAATAATCAGCTGACATTCATTCGACATTCATAAAATCGGATAATGAAAATTAAACGATAAAAATTGGATAAAAAAACATTTTTACATAATTAAATGAAATTATGATATAAGATCATGAATGTAACTTTTTTTTCCTATTATTAATACATGATGTTATTTCTTTATATGAATCAATAATTTAGATAATTATAAAAATTTGACAACTCAAGTCACAATTTAAATCACAAAATACAAATTTAAACAATAGCAGTAAAATAAATAAAAATTAAATATCAATATTGTTGTTCAAAATAAATTTAATATTAAAATTTCATTTTGATATTTTTTACATATAACTTCTAGAATTAGGTGGTAGAATATGAAAAAAATAGAATAGATATAGAGCTGAGATAGTAAACTTATCAGTTTATAATTATTGATTTGATTTATAATTTTTATATTTTATTATTATCCATTACAATACATAAAATTCATTTAAAAATTCAATAGTTCACATATAAAATATATATGCATAATATAATTGATATATGATAAATTGTATGCAAATTCTTTTTTGAAATTTAAGTATTTAATCTCGTATGAATCTCATATAGAATATAAAATTAGCTTGTTCACATATTGAAATTCTATGAATTCTATTAATGAAACTTTGTCAATGATGTATGTATTTGTATAAAAATTATATTTCAGAGCATTTATGACTTTGAAATAATAATCAACGTATTTATTTGTAATATTTTGGTTCATTGAATTTTCTTTGTAATTGGAAAATATTATTAAGAATATAAAAACAATTTTTAATTATTCTTACATTTTATAATATTAAACGATAAACTCTGATTCTTATTTATCGATCATTTCGGAAAAATATCTACGAATAATTCTAATGAATTCAACGACATTAAAGTCGCAGTTAGAAATTATTCTCAAGCTACCTCAGCTGCATTTTACGGCCAAAGTCCTTAGCTATTCCCGCACAAAACGTTACGTCTCTCTCAAACGAGTTTCACGATTTCCAAACCGTCGCTTTCGAAGTATGAATCTTGAAAGTGGTTTCAACCTGGTTTCATTGCTCATACAGTCATTGCTATCTATATACAGTGGCAATGCACGGTCGCAACAATCAGTATATAAGTACTTCAATGGCATGTAGAGTTTTGTTCGAATACAACAAGTTACAAAATTTGACTACTCTTCGAGGCGAATCTTACTCAAGAAAGCGCTAATTGTTGCAGGTTGACATGGTTCGACTAAGAGGGTTAATAATATGTTTAATGGTCGGATCAAAAATACGTTGACCTATGTATAGACTCGATTCAATGCTTGTTGACTTTTTTATTGTAATTCGCATTCTTATTTCGCAGTAAGCGATTTTGTGAAATAGACTTTTTTTTGTGCAAAAGTAATCGTAGAAACTGTTCATGATAAATGTATCGGAAACGAAGAGACAAAAAAGATTGACACAATATATTTGAGATTTTTATATTCCTTTTTTATTATAATTTCTCACATTAATGAATAAATTTTATTTTCAAAAATTATAATAATTTTAATTCTTTGCATTCGAAAATATTTTATTTTGTTATATCATTTTCATAATTAAAAACATTTTAATTAAATTTATATTAAAATTAATTTATTAATTTACTAAACTATATTTATATGTCATAATGTTTTACAATATGTGTATGTGTGCGTGTGTGAGAGACAGATTTTAGAAAATTATAATATATAAAACCACTATAACATTATATTCCGAATATAAATAAATAAGGACTTATATCATACATTATTGTTGTATTATGTTTTGTTCTAATCTTTATATAGAATAGAATACAATTAGAATAAAATTAGTGATTTAATTTTCACATATTATGAAAAATAAACACCAATTTAAACAATTTAATACATATATATATTATTAGCTTATAAGATTGCTTAATATATCAAAATCCTCCAATATCTTTTTTCAGATTTTAAAGATTTCAAAAACAAATTGAATCAGCAATGATTATTAAATATTTCAATAAAATAAATTTTTTCACATTTAACATTAATATTTTTAAAATCATATATAATAATATTTTAAACTACCCAGCATTTCTTAAATTTTTGTCCTTAAATTATATAAATAATTCATTTATGAATTTGTGTATAATTTTCTTTTAAATTAATATCGCATAAAGTTAAAAAGGATAGATATTTCAATTGAATTATTTTTAATAAAATATAATAATCGTTGTACGATCGTCAATAATCTTTCTTTAACTAAAGAAAAGTGAAATAAATTTTTTCATATATTTTTACATACAGAACATCATTTAATGTAAATTTATTTGTAAACGACTTGTTAATAAAAATAAAAATGTATTTCTAACAAAAACAAAACAATGTAATAGTCTGATTTTTTATTGAGATATGAAAACGATTTTGAGTTCTTATTTGTAATATTTGACCGATTCGAAAATATATTTAATTCTGAATAAAAAAATATTGTATATAAGATAAAAATAATATCAAAATATTCTTTAATAGATTTTTAATTTATAAAATTATAAAATAATTTAATAAATTAAATATAATATACAAAAGTATATATTATGTATATTATATCGCAAACACGGAACATTTAAAAAAATATCATATATTGCAAAAATATTTTGGCAATTTATATCTTATAATGTATTGCCCATATATGAACATCTCATAGCGAAATCGTGGAAGAAAGTCAAATTATTGAATTATATACTTGTATTTTATTAAAACTTGTAATATTATGTTATGCAGGCCAGATTTCAGATTGATACAATTTCATTCACATATCGATTACAGAAATTCTCTCTTGGTTGCACGAATTTTTGGTGACCACTTTATTACTGGAAATCGATTCTCTTTTTATAACTCAAGTAATATTTATATAATGTCTTAAAATGCGAATTATTATTCTTCAGATAAGCAATTTAATATCTATTTAAAATCTATATTATACGTGAATCGTATTTCAGCCGTGTATTTGGATTCGAATTAATTACATATGTAACAGTTTATACATCTATTTATACATGTTCATTATTATCTGTGACTTGAACGATTCTAAGGTTGCATTTGGCTTTTGATTTTTTTTTCTATTTCCTAGTTTAGCTATAGAAGAATACGCACGAATTTGTATGGATATAATAGTGTCCCATATGTGACTGATGTAATAAAGAATAATTGATATGAAAACTACATCTTGAGAAGTACTCATCAATCAGTCGCATAAAATTTAAAACAAATGATGAGAAACTGTCATTTTGAAATGCTCGTAAAACTTTTCTTGATGGTTTCTTCTTATTTATTCTTTTTAGATATTAAATTCTCTTTCATATTTCGGTTTTGCCACAACGAATGTAAATCGTCTTTCTTTTTTTTTTTATGATTTTAGTTTTTCTTCCTCTTCTTCATCAAAAAGTATAATTATTATATGGATAATAATTAAACGTTTCACAATATTTTGTTGTATGTATTGTCTGACTTCAAAAACATTTATTGCGGATAAATGCTGAACGGTCTTTAATTGTATATAAATATGATCGTGAATATGATTATGAATACAGCATGAAATAGGTATGTTATATATAAATTAATTTTTAATCATTTTTTTTTATATTGATGATATCAAGTTAATTGTTTGCATAAAATAGATATTGTTAATAAATATAATAAATATATATATAATAAATAAAAAATATAATAAAAATATAATAAATATAATATAATA
>NW_006263631.1:62793-65744 GCF_000469605.1 Apis dorsata | reverse complement strand
AAATAAATAAATTAATGAATATTGATAGGCATAAAATATATATGTATTATATATGTATTTTATAATGTATATAATTTATTGATTGTAATATTAAATATATTTGTTAAAACTTATTTATAGTTATATTTATTAATGTGATATTAAAATAATAATATAAAAATATATAACAGTTTATATCGCAATTATTTGACAAATCAAATGTTTTCGCTTTTGAGGTTATAAATAAATAAAAGTGTTTTAAATATATAAGAAACTTATTAGTGGTTTTCTATCAAAAATTGTAAGTAGTAGAAATGTTAATGTATTATTAAGGTTAGGTGATATAAATATCAGCTTCGTTGATTCATAATATCATTTTTTCTCACTAAATTTTAATCTATGTATTTCATGCGATGTAAATACATTTATATTATATTTTTTGTTATCAAAAATTTATTACATTGAAGTATAATAATAGATATTTGTAATCGTAATTCTTTAAAATGGAATAACTTTTTTAAAATTGGATCAAACGATTTGAATTTTTTTGAAATGTTAGAAGGATTAATTTTATTAGATAATATAAAAAAAATTTTAATTACTATTATTTGAAATTGTGAAAGAAAGAAATAAAGATCAAAAAATTTTTAATCTTTTTTATCTGAATTTATGATGCAGATTTAAAATATGCTATGATATAAAACATATTTTTTTGTAAATCTAATTGTAAATATAATAAATATAATATAAATATAATAAATATAATAAGTTATATACATATATATTCAATACAATATATAACTATAATAAATCTAAAAATTTTTATATCTTTCAATGCATTTTTTAAATACGAATATAATAATGCGTTTCAATAAAATTTTATAAGTTCAGATAAAAATTGTGATTTTTATTTTTTTTCTTTATAATTTAAACTAATAAAACATACATTTCGCAATTTCAAAAAAATTTTCTTTACACATTATTTAATAAACTTCAATCATTTCAATTTTAAAAAAAGTTATTCCATTTTAAAGAATATACGGACATTTTTAATTCTTGAGTTGAAGTTGTATTATAATAAAAACAAAAATATTGATATTCTTTTTCTATTTTATCTTCGATTTTAGTCGATATTCATTTTGCACGGGACAAGAGAGCCGATTATGAGAGATTTTGGTCTCAGATTTTTTAAGTAGAGCAACAACGTGAAACATGCAAGACTCGCAAGTAGGATCGATTGAGATTATTCGAAAGACTCTTCGAAAAGTCTAGCCAGGAATTCGTTTCTTGTGCTATGCCATACAATCATTCGTATTGATTGTCCTGAACGAACAACAGAGCTGAATTTAGGATTGTTTCGTACTTCGACTTGTCGGTTTCGCCTTGCAATTAGCTCCTTATTGATGGCCACGGCTCGATGGATTGTCGAGTAATGGATTACTATGGTCCACGAATTGTAAAGCTTGTGAATGTGGCTTGGAAAATTCCAGTAATGTTTCAATGAGTTTCTTTCAAGTTCTTTTTTATTATCTATGAACTTTAAGGATTGATTTATAGTTGATATCTTTCATGATCTTTCATTCGAAGTTAAATCTTTTTTTTGGGACAGAGTTGGATAAAAAATTTTAGAAGTTGTTAGATATATTTGAATTAAAAATATAGACGATATTTATGCTATTAGTTTCAAGTATTTTTCTCACAAATGGTGAATTTTAGAAAAAATAAAAAAAAGGAAAGACCGAAAAAAGACAAAAGTTTTATTTTTCGATAATTAAATATTAATTGTAATATTGCTAATAGTTGACATATTGTTAAATGGATTTGCTTGAAATGAAATTAAATTTACAATAAATTCAAAAATATATCAATATATCAAATATATCTATTATACATTATTCATAAAGACAAATGATTTTTTGAAAATATAATCTATATACAATGTTTATAACATATTCATATTTTTGTTAATTTATTAATAAAATATTTTAATTCTTATTATTATTATTATTATTAGCTATTTTATTTATAAAATATAATAATGATTAATATTAACAAATAGAAATTTTTAAATATTTTAAATTTTTAATAATTTAAAGAAATTATTGCAATTATCTTTTTATTTTCCTGTTTGAGAATTATCGAAAACAATTTTATTCTATGTACATTATTTATTCTATGTACAAATACAAATCAATGTTGCTTTTTTAAAACTAAATATATCTTATTATCAATTTAACTTTATTTTGATTAGAATTAAGAATTAATTGATTCCTGAGTTTGTTGAAATGAGATTAGAAATTGTCAAACATAGTTACTCTAGATACAATATAATTTCCATATTCTAATTAATCTTAATTAATTTCTGTCCACATTTTCAAAAGTTCATTTTCTCCATTATAATATACATAAATTTTAAGAACATGTGTTGAATATTTATTCCAATAAATTCCACAACAAGGAGAAGACTTTATCATAATCGTAGTAAATTTAAATAACAGAAATGAAATACTGTGACCCACATTGGTATGACATTTCTCATTCGAAACAACTTCCTGTCCGGGTTTGCCAAAAACATTTTTACACTTGTATAGAATTATTCTATATTGTACACGACATAGGACAATACCCTTCGCAATACTGTTGAACGAAATGCAAGTTAAAAAACATCATGGAGCAATGAGAATGCAACATTGCCGCATTTATCGAGAATGAATGTAATCAGAAGACAGGCCGCGAGTACGGATGTCAAATTTGCATTCATAATTAAGCATTCGTAGAGTTTGGCGTGGCGAACCATTTTGCATCTGGTCAAATCGAGTCAACCGATTCATCAATTTGTTTACATTGAATCATCGCGTAGCCAAGCTGTCGATGACGAAGATAAAATCACCTTGTAACCAAATCACTGTTCCGCTGTTTGTTCATGTTAATGGAGCTAGAATGGAAAATGTGGAAAACGGAAAATGGATTGA
>NW_006263631.1:50484-62623 GCF_000469605.1 Apis dorsata | reverse complement strand
AAAAAAAAAAAATGTCACTTTACCGAGAACATTCATGAAAATTGCATTTTGTGTCTGGTCAATTGTTTCGAGTTTAGTATAGATTTTCACTTTTTTTATTTGTTCTCTCTTTATTAAAAATTTTATTGACTCTTATATTGAGATTATATTGACAAGATTTTTAATATTTGAATTGTTTGATATTTAATACTTGTGCAAATATTTAGAATTATTAAGATATTTATTTTGATATATTCTTTTGTAATTTTTTATATTATTCAAACATCACAAAATTATAAAAGACATAAAAATAAAAATTTTAGATGGTTTGCGATATTAAAAAAATAAAAAATTATTAAAATAAAATATGAAAATGAATAATTAAATATCCGAATGTCTAAAAGACGATTAAAATTGAAATTGATTATTGAGTTTAATAGCTTTAATTAATCTTTAAATCTGGACAATCTTATTTTTATTTTAATAAAAAAAATCTTTTTGTTTAATAAAGCATATAAAATAGGAATAAACCATGCTATTTCTATATTAATAAGGATTCTTCTATATTTTTTCAATCATAAAAATTTTTCTGTAACCTACAGATTTAATAAGGTTAATAATTTCTTAGATTCAATGTTAAATTTCAGCATTTCAAAAATTTGCTGCATAATAAAAAATTTATTTGAATTTATATTTATAAAAACTGTTCATTTCTATATCTAATTTTACTTTTATTATAGCTATAGTAGTTTATAAATTGCATGTATTAGGAAATAAATTTCGATAATGTATGAATCTATTGATTTTATTGATTTTTATATCTAGGATATTAAGCCGAGTATTATATGCGTTTTAAATCGTTTCGACTAAACTGTGCAGTTAATTCGATTTATATAGACAATCGAAGCGACTGAAAAATCATTCAATAACGAAATGACTTATATTTTTTATATAAAAAAATCATATATAAAAAATTGTTTATCGATTATCGTAAAGAAAAATTCATAATTTACACGTAATTACGTGCAATCAAAATTTACAACGAAATAAATAAATATATGAAATTATATCATTTGTCAATGATAAATAAAAAAATTTATAGAAATCAACAGAAACGAACTATACTTATGGAACTTGATATTCAAAGATTATTATTTACCATATAAAGAAAGAAACAATATATATATATATATTTAAAATTTTAATGAAATTTAAAAAATTTAGTGCTTTTGCAAATTCTTATAGATAATAATAAATGTACTAAGATGTTTTACTAAGATGTTTTCTTTCAATTCAAATGAATATTCAATTAAACTATGTAAATTGACAAATTCATTAAAATGTATGGTTATTCTATGGATATTTGAAAGATTTGCACAGATGTGGCAATACACGTAGTCATAATTGATCAACTTAGATATAAATCAGTTATATAATTTAATGATTTAATGTATTCATAGATATATTCATTATTTATGAATATATTCATAACTTTGGATTTCTTGAGATCAAAATAAACATAAATGTTCATGCAAAAAAATGTTGATTGATATTTATTCATTTATAAATAAACTTGATGAATAAATCTCAATCGTCATTTTGTATATGTATATTTTTGTGTTTATTTCAATCTTTTAGATTTTGATGTTTCAAGAGTATTCCAAATATATTAATATTAATTTCATGAAATATTTTTAGATAAAGATTTCTATATAAAAGAAATCATGTAAAATATTAATATATTAATTATGTGTAATCAAAATTTTTTCACTAAAAAAATAAATGATTTTATATTATCTCTAAAAAAAAAATAAATATAAAAATTTTGATTACTTATAAATAGTTGTAAATTTGTTTTTTTGAAAAGTATAAAAAATATAATTAAATATTCTGTATCTTATTCTAAATGTAATATATTTCTGATCATTGAATTTAAATCACATATAAAAAATGTTTACAATTCTACATAACACATCGTTAATGATGATATCATTTTATTGACTTAAATTTTATTGATTTAGATGATGATAATTACATCGGTGTTAATTATCTTAAAAATAATTTTCATACAGAATAATTCTATAAATTCTATAAATAATCTAAAATATAAAAAATGAAGATTAATGCAAAAGAGAAGAAAATTATTAACAGATTCATATCGATAGATTTTGTTTTTTGCTCTTAATTTCATTTCATTAAAAAAAAGAAATAAAATATTGAATGATTTTTAATGATCTTTATTTAGTACCAATGAACAAAACATACATGTATATCATAATCTTTAAATATGCATTAACTTTTATAAAATAAAAATCTGAGATAAAATAAATAAAGTAAATAAAAAATTTTTTTAATTTTATTTTTTAATATACCATTATTTAATATTTTATTTTATTTTAGAAATATCTACGTATCCCAAAATTGAAAAATAATAAGAACAATTATTAAATACAAAAATTAAATGAAATGAAATTAAGTTATACACTAGCAATATTTTTTTCTTTTTACAAATCAATTATTTGATTATGAAAAATCATTATTGAACAAAATTGAATATTTATAGTTTTCTTATTAAAAAAAAAGGAAAAACAAGAAAAAATCAAATACATGGAAAACAAACGAAAAATTAATCAAAAATATAATAAATATCTTATCCAGATAATAATTAGAAAATAAAAAAATAAAAATAAAAAAGAAGAATATATTAAAAATTTTATAAATATTTTATTATATTTAATTTATAAAATTTATATATATCATAATTCAATAATTAATATTAAAAAATATAATTATATGGTAATTTATATTAATAATCATTAATATAATAATAATATTAATAATTAATGTTAATAATTTAAATAAATTTTATTTTGTTATTATCTGAAAAAGTTTCTTAATTTTAACCTTAAATTTATCTATTTATTTATTTTAACTAAAATTTCAATTCAAATAGTAAAAAATATTTCTTTTTTTTGCATGAACATAATTAACAAATGATTAATTCGCGCATTCAGAAAATGTTTCGTTCGCATGTAATACATCTGTAAATTGATTTCTTACCGACTGCTTCCTTAATGGTACATGATGTTCTCCAGTCGGTTCCTGTAGGTTGGCCCAATGTTTTCTTCTTTTCAGTCTTGCATCGGGTGCATCGTGTCAAGGCTAGCCGAAGCCAACGACACGGTGTGCTGTAATCATCTAGCTGCGAGACTTCGATCGTTTATCGAGTTGCCGCATCCTTTGTGGCTCTATTACTAGAAACCGATAGTGAGAAAAAGAAAGCAGCCAAGGGAAGTTTCCAACAATCTTGTACACTACTCGGGAATGTTACGGGATACATGTTGAATTGCGAAATGGATTTTTATTACTGGTACGGTATATTGAAGAAATATTGAACGTGGGAAAAGTATGCTTTAACTGAAGATATATGAAATATAGTATAAATGATATTTATATTGACATACCAGAAATTATTAAAAGTAAACATAGATTTAATATATTATAGTGAACATTTTATAAATGCTAAAGATTTGGAATCAAAGTTTAGTTATCCAATAATATTAATATATTATAATAGTAATTGATTTTTAATTTTGATATAATTTGAATTGAAGTTCAAAGTTTATAATATACGATTATAATAAATTTAATAAGAAAAACAAGACTGAAAGTAAAACTATTTGAAAAAAGGATATTAATGTAATATCAATTTATAATTTTAAGAATTATTATGATAATTTTTCATTTTTAGTTTTTTTTGAATAAAATTTTTACCATAATGAGGTTTTTTGATCAAAATAAGATAATACTCAAAATAATTTATTATATTTAATAGATATAGAGAAAAAAATAACACCTATAATTATAAAATATATTAAAAATTAAAAAATAATAATTGAAAATTTTCTAAGAAATAGATTTAAGTCTATAGATTTATGGAAACTTTTTTTGATAAATCATTCTGTATTAACGGTTACATATAAAAAAAAAAAGAATATCTCTAAAAAATTAGAGATAACTTAGAAGATAAAATAAATAACTTTAGATATTATAATAAAAAGTTTATTCTAGATTTTTATTCTAGAAACAATGAAAAAGAGATATAAATCTATAAATAAAATATGATATATTTATTAGAAAAGATGTGAAAAAATAATATAAATTTAATTTTTTTTTTCAATACAATTCAATACATTTTTCATAAACTAATTTTATATGCAAAATAAATATTGAAAATAAAATAACTTTTTTATAAATTAATTTTATTTGATGCTAAAAAATTACATAATTTTTATTTATATTAATTAAAAAATGACAATTTTACGTTCATATAATAATAAAATTAACAAAGTAACTGCGAAATATCTACATAAAGTTTCCAATTTTTTATATTATTTATTGCTTTGATTATATTGTAGCTATAAATCTATCTAAAACCATTTAATAGATCTAAATAGATTTAATGGAATTTATTTCAAATGAATAGTATGTCGCGAAATAACGAACTTCACTTCTCAAAAATCATTAAAACAAATTCATCATAATATTGTTGAATATTCTACATAAAGTACACAATAAAAATGATTTAGAATAAAATAATAGAGCCAAACGTTATCCATGGTTCAAAGAATAATAATTTCATATTCAGAGCAGAATTAAATCTGAAGTTGGAACCGAATTTGAACTCGGATTAAAATGAAATGAACAATGGATAAGAATCATTATGGATTTGAAATTTGACACAATCCGATATTTGTACTATTACATTTTTAAATCTTCTTATATAATTAAGATAATAAGTTAAATTATAAATTATCATTGTTAATAACTTTTTTGGCATAACAAGTTTAATAATAAAAAAGAATAATATTTTATAAACAAATTTAAAAAATTAACCGATGAAATTATAAACCGTTATTAGAGCTAGAATTTATTAATGTTATTAACTATTAAATGATTGCGCATGAGAATTTATTAATAAATTTTGTAATTTAAGAATTGTCTTGCAATATTAAAGATCTCTATGTTTATTCTTTAATCCATTAATTTCGATATTTATAATAATATAAAAGCTGCATTAAAAATGGTTTTTAATGATAAAATCTGATATAATATTTGAAAATAAAGTATCGTATGAAAGATTCTATCATGTAATAAAATTAATTATTTATCTATTGTATCGCAAGTTAGAACAATTGCACTCTAAATATAATAAATAATGACTTTAACAAATCATTGATATTAAATCGCACAAATCTATCAAATACAATCATATGGATATTTCAATATTATAAATTTATTTATCTTTGTTACATGCCAATCTCGCGACTCTATGATAATTTGCACCAAGCATTTCCAGAGGCTTACTCATAGAACCTTACACACCCATTCACGATTGTCACGTGTCATGGTAACTAGGTTATTTACCCGTCAGTACAAATCATCTGTCAAATTCAGCATAAATTAATATGCTTATTATGTAAATATTTCTATTCTATAAATTTTTTTTAGAATAGTAATATGTAAAATGAATATCTTCAATTATAGATTTAATATTTTCCTTGAAGTTAAAATAAAAATTCCAATTATTCAAATCTGCATTCGCTGATATTAAAAGTGATATGAATGATGTTTTGAAAATTAGAAATCTTATTTTTATATTTTTTGAAAATAATTCTTTAGATATTAAAAAAGTCACTATTTTATTATCGAAGGATATCAATTTATTATTAAAGAATATCATAAATTTTTATAATATTAATATATTGTAAATGATATAATATTATTTATTATTACTTAAATATTTTTTATTATTTTTTTATAAAAACTATATTTTTTATTATTTTATTATTTCTTTTTTATAAAAATTTTTAAATTAATTATTAATTGAAAAATTTTATGCAAACCAATTTTCATTATAATTTAAAAATCTATTTATATTCATATAAATAGGATTAAAAAATAAAACAAGTTATATTTTTAAGAGAATATTATTATTTAATCAATATAGTAAATATATTCCTAGAATTTTTTAATCAAGAATTTTTATTAAATTGAACGGTGAATCATAAAAATAAATTCTATATCGAAAATCAATATTTATAATTTTATATTCAAAATTTATAATTTCATGTTAATCTAAATTATATAATATAGATTATTTCAACATATTAAATTTTAAATCCAATAAAATATTATATTCGAAAAATATAAAAATATACAAAGATTTTTTTTTTAATATCAACTTATTAATATAAATTTCTTAAAATATTTCATAAATGATTTATTGCTATAATATCACTATAATTTTGGAATTATAGCGTTTTTCCTAATTAATAAGCTCAAAATATAATATTTCATTAAATATTACATATATAATATTACAGTAAATATAGATTCACTGTTTTACTTTGAAATCGAATGAATTCACTTTTTTAATAGAAAAGAAAAAAATTTCAAAGATTTTTTATATAAATTTTTTCTATTTCTAATAATTACATAAAGGATATTTAAAACATCTTTAACAATAAGAAAAAATCAATATTATTCATAATCAACTGTATTTTATATTCTTTGTAATATTCATCACTCTATTTTGATGGAACAAAGTGAAAAATACTACATTGAGAAAAGGTCCAATGGTGAAGGGTGATTGTCGATTGCACGAGTAGTGTTTTGCATTAGAATTATGATGTAATTGAACGTTGCAACGAATGATTACCAGTGGAAATTAGAAAGTAAATCGCATTTGATGCGCCGATTTGCTTTACGATAATTGAGTCGTGGGTGTATTTTTTTGAGATGAAAATAATCGAATTTAGAAAAATTGTGAATGGCTGGCAATACAAACAATCGCATTTCCATACAGTCAAGCAAATATAGAACAATGTGACGCGACGTACGAGTGGCTGTAATTCAGCGATGTTTTACATCGATGATTTTACGTGAATTGTTTACGATGCAGAATCGTATCGAGACCGTGCAGATTAAAGCTTCTTTCTAATGAGCGTGAGTACGCCTTGTTACGTTGTTGCATCTATAAAAATATGCCTGCTCGACCGAAAATACATCAATTCATCCGTGGAATCAAAGTTACCAGTGTGATTCAATGTCTAGATGATTGTAGTTTCAAAAATCAGACACTCGATTAGAATAGATACTCGAAATTCTGTATTTTATTTTTACAATGATAAAGAATGTTCTCGGAAATGAAATAATAGAGTTTAATAATCATTGAATTTATCCAGATGTAGTTTTGATAAATATAGAATGATGGAAATTCCTGACTATTAGAAAAATATATTATATTTTAATTCTATGAGATCTATCTATGATACTTATATTATTTCAAATCAATCTATAATTTTGTAAGTTATTGATGATATTGAAAAATTTTTCAGACAAAAATAATTTGAAAAAGTAAATTGTATAATATAAAAAATTTTTCTAAATTGAACAATAAAATTTTGTTTTTTTTAAATTATATCCTATGTTTTTAAATATGTAAATGGATACAATTAATCATTTATATAAATTGCAAAAATAAAAACTAAACGAATCATCATTTGCAAGATTTAATTTTAATTCTAATTTAAATTATTATATAAATTTTAATGTGTGAAAAACGAAAAACACAAAAGATACTTTTTCATTTATGCTTTTTCGTCTTTTATATGATAAATTTATATCAGTATATAAAATATTTATTAATATTTTATGCATGTATTTTATAAATATATAATTCAAATAATAATTTAAAGAAATAATAATTATTTTAAAATATTATTTCAATATATGATAAATAATATATATAAATAATATTTCAATTAAAATTTTTTGTTTGAATTATTAAATTTTTTTGGTAGAATTAAACAAATTTAATTATAAAATGTAAATAATTATAAAATAAAGTATACAATTGATTATTTGAAAAAATAATATATATTTCTTAAAGAAAATAATTAGATTTAGAATACGTGAACACAATAAATAATAATCATGTATTAATGTTAGTCAACAGCAATGATAATATAAATATTCAATAATGTATATTTATTATTAAGAAACTAGTTATTTTTATCAAAATCAAATAACAAATAAATAATTTATTTCATAAAATATTAAATAAATCATTTAATTATAAATTTGTTATTTATTTTTCATTTATGAAATAATTTAATTTCAAAAATAATTTATTCCTTAAATAATTCTAAAAAAATAATGTAATTTGAAAATTCAAAAGTCTGCTATACACATTCAAATGTCTGCTATACACATTTCGAGTTTATAATCTAAGTCATAAATTTTTATATGAAATAGCAATAATAATCAAATAATCAATAAAAAAAAGTTAAATGACTCAATCAAATTCATGATTATGATGAATCTATTTTGTTTCTTAATAGCTTCTTAGTTAAATGATTAATTACGAAAAATATAAAAAATCAAAATCCAATATCATAATAATATCTTTCAAACTAACTCTTATCATTAAACACAATCTAAAATTATCAGTATCTTATTATCTAACATTATAATTACTACTATCATAAAATCTATTATAAAATTTTTTTTCTAATTAAAAATACATAAACGATTTCTAGTTATTTTTAACTAGAAATAATGTAATTAACTCTGTATGCATAAATCACCAACAATTATTTATATATCGACAATTATTCAGATGCTTTAGCTTTTTTCGAATCCAGCAATCGAATCGAAGCAATCTGCTTCTTTTAAATTGGCATTTTTTAACAACGTATCTGATTTCTATCATTTATCTGATTCTGTCTTCCAAAATATCAACTCGGTTCAATTCTACAATTTGATCATGGTAATTTTTAACGAAGAGAATATTGCAGCAATGTCGATATGCTGGTAGTCGTTTAGTTGTTGTAAACGGGATCATTTGTCGGCAATTTCTCATTGTGCGCCGAAACATGTGCAGTCAAAAGGTTCTTTACACTGCCACGTATCCCATCCTCACGCGCGAACAAGGGGAGAAAAAGTAGCGGAATAAAAAAGGAATAGATAGCCCTAGAAAGCGATGGAGTGAGAGAAAATCAGAGACCAACTTTTCACGCGTGGCACACTCACGACAAAAAACGGATCCTCTAAATTTTCAGCCTAGTACATTTATAAAATTTCCTCAAGCATCACAGAATTATATCCGCCTACTTCAAAGGATTTTGCGTCATGCGATCACAGTGCAAATTAAAGAATTATCCGTGAAAACCATCTATCCTTGTTGATAAATTGCGATTTCCTTAATGCGATTGTTATGGAAAGAATGGTAAATAATATAAATTTGAAATTATAAATTATAAATTTGAAAAAATCAAAATAATATTTAATATTTAATATTTAAAATTTTATAATGTATAATGTAAAAATTATCCGTAAAAAAGAAATAGATAGCCCTAGAAAGCGATATCCATAAAATGTTCCATAAAAAGTTGTATCAAATTGCTGTTAAGTGTGATTTCTTTAATATGATTATAGAAGAAATATAAGGAAAAAAATATATAGTTATATATAATTAAATATAGCATTTTTATAATAAATAATCAAAATTCTATAATTATTTCTGTAAATTTTGTATGTAAAAGTTTTTATAAAATTAATTTTTCAAATAGAGTTTTATATAATAGATTTTTAATATAATAGATATTTAATAGAGTACTAAGTTTTTAAAGATTTAATTTTTTGTTTTCTTTTAAGATACATATATCTTTTGACTTTTTAATTTTTATTTTTATTATATTAGCAATTATAATATATTTTTCTTAATTTTATGTTATAAATTTATTGAAAATTTTTGATGTGAATTTGATTTTTGATTTGATATTTATTGATTTGAAAATTAATATATATAAAATAAATAAATTATAAATTATAAATTCTAATAAAGTAATCATTTTCTTTAATTTATTCCGAATCTAATTCAAATTTTTTATATTCGTGCATGTAAAAAATTCCTAAAAAAATGAATTTGATTATTTTATTTATTACGATCGAAAAGAATAAAATTAGAAAAATCTATTTTTTGACTAGAAATCTTATCTATCACTTATCGATGAATATTCGCTTCAAATAAGACAAAAAGTATACAAAGAAATATTATTCTAAAAATATTAAATAAATTACTGTAAATTGTTGAACAAAAATGTTTTCTTCCATCTTATTGAATATAATATTTTTTTAGATATATAATTATTTTTGTTCATTAGAAATATTTATTTTATTTTTTTTTATAGCAGTCAGAAATCATTTGCCATTTTTACAATTATTGTTACCAAACATTTGCTAGAAAATTATTTAACATTAGTTAGAAAAAATAACAATAAGTAATAGCTTTAAAAAATACTTTTATTTATCAATAAAATATTGTTTTTATTGTGAATTAATTATTCATTTTCATAAATTATAAAGTATATAATAGTATTAAATAATATGAAAAATAATATATATTTAATCATAAAAATACTCGATGCTTTCAATTCAAAATAATTTCATATATTATATTTATTATAATTTTATTTTTATCTCTCATAAAATATCATTGTAAAATAATACATATTTATTAGAATTAAATTTTAAGTTACTCTTTTCTTTCTATATGAAAAACATAATAATAATTACAAATAATTATAGATAATTATAAAGAGATCAAAACTATAAATTTATCTAATAAAGATGAAATTTATTTTTTTTTTATGAGAAACTTTTATTATTTTATATTCGAGATTTTTATTATAAAAATAAGATTAACCACGAATTTAGATTATATTTATTTTGTATAATAGATAAAGAAAAAACTTATCACTTACTAAATATGATTATAATGAAAATATGATTCACATTATGTTTAATTATATCTTAATCAAAAAAACAAAATTTTTTTAAAAATTATTGATTTTATTAAAACAAATTAGAGAAAAATAATTAATATTATTTCACAGATATACATATATTTGATTATTTATTATTATTATAGTTTTTTTATATTATTCATGCGACATATCAAGTTTTCTTCCAATAGAAATCAATTTACCATATATGAAATTATACCATATATAATTATATCTTGAAATTATAAAACACAACTTAAATAATACAAATACAACTTAAAGAAAATAATATTGTCAAGATATAATAAAAATAAATTATTTATAAAAATCATTTAGTGTACTTTATTATAATAGTGTATATCTAATGTACTTTACTATAATAAGATATTTAACTTATTATACACACATCGGAGTAACAATATATCCAATTTTATGAGTTACAAACCATATCTATTCACAGCACCTTAAACGATAGACACCAAAACTCAATTAGAAATTTCCTAATTATTCTTCAATCATACAAAACCATTTAACCAACTCTCTTTGCCCAACACTCAAGGACGTTTAACTGAGAATCATTCACAACCTCTAACAAAGTCTTTACTCTCCTTTGCCCCCTTTGCTTCTTTCTTGCTCTCTGAAATCGACAGAACGTTCTCTCATCTATCGCAAATAGCGCGACACTAAGTGCATTTCCTCGTAACAGTATCCACTTAATCCCCGCGCTAGCTCACGAAATCCCAGAATCGCTGTTTCCGTTCTTCCTCGTCAGCGAAATTCATCCATATAAAATGGCGACCGCATGCGAAGTTCGAGGGACAAGATTGGAGCACAGAGTGAAATAATTTATGTCGGGAATGATATTCAGTAACGTCCGCTGATACTGGATTGGACTTAGTCAGCCCCCAAACAACGGTCAGCTTTGATAGGCGCATCAGAGTTAACCGTGATTTATCGATAGCCCCACTAGTGAGTTACGATTATTGTGATCTGGCATTGTACTCCTTTTTTTAGCGGAACAATCTCATCGCGACATCAAGTTGCGAATTTCTTTCGGGAAACTTTGTTGAATTGACCAGTAAAGAATTGGTTGAGAATTGAGATTGAGGAATAGGGTTTGATTTGAATTGATTTACTTCGTTTTGTTTTAAATTTTGAAGTTTGGAATTTATCTTTATTATTAAAGAAAAAGATTGAATGTTATTATTGATTGGCGAATAGATATTGAATGTTTTTAATAGTTTAATAATTAATAGTTTGTATAGAAGAATTAAAATTCATTTAATTTGTTAATTAAAAGGATTGAATAT
>NW_006263631.1:43581-50379 GCF_000469605.1 Apis dorsata | reverse complement strand
AAATGAACAATAGGTTTAATTTGATAATATTATGAATTTTGAGTCAATGAACACTCTTAATTGAATGGATTGTGATTTGAATTGTGATTGTGAAATGAACAATAGGTTTAATTTGATAATATTATGAATTTTGAGTCAATGAACACTCTTAATTGAATGGATTGTGATTTGAATTGTGATTGTGAAATGAACAATAGGTTTAATTTGATAATATTATGAATTTTGAATCAATGAACACTCTTAATTGAATGGATTGTGATTTTTGTATTATTTATATATATACAATGGCTACAAAATTATTATACATACATATAATTATACAGATAGTAATGTATTATATTTATTTTTATTTTTTTTATATAATATAGATAATATAATATTGTATTTTTAATCAGATTTTATATTTCATTTTCATAATATCAAATATTTGTAATCATATGAAAGTACAATAAAAATTTTACGAAATTTAATATATTCGGATTAAATTAATTATATAATATATTCGGATAAAATTAATAAATATTTAAATATTTTAATAAATATAATATATATGTAATATTATTATATATTATAATATTTATTACATACTATATACTTATATATATATTATTGTATTATGTATATATTACATTTATATATACAATTATATATTATATCATAGTATGTAATAGTATGTATATGTAGTAATATTATATCACAATAAGAATACAAAAATTTTTGCAACCTCATTTAACTGCTTATTTTAAAAAGGATATATTTATAGTAAATTTTGTCTCATATTAAAAAGAAAAAAGAGAAAGGCTTAAGTCATTAAATTATAAATTTAAAAAAAAAATTGCAATAATGAAAGTCTGTTATAATTTACTTCATTATACTTATCATCTTAAAAAAATAATATCCAAGAAGAGAAATCAAAAATGAAACTTGTCCAATATATTTAGCATAGTAACAGCATCTTAATAATGATCAAAAACTTTCTCTGCATTTTTAAACTTTTGTGTCATTTTCTTTAAACTTGTGTTATTTTCTAAAACTTTAAACATTTAATTAACAAAATTTTTCATATTTAGAACGACTTTCATATTATTTGAGATAATGCGAATTTTACAAATATATCTATAAAAATATATATTTAGTTTTTTCTACAAAATATCACTATTCAATATCTATATTATATTCAATCAGTAAAATCATCACATTCGAAATTATATTTTTTGATCTTGAAAGATTTTTTATGTTATATTATGTAAATTATTATATATATATATATATAAATTAAAAAATATATATATATTTTTAAGATTTTTTTGATTCTCTTAACTTTCTTGACATCTAATTAATATCCAATAAAAGTAGTATCTAAATAAAAAAAATCTTTAATAATTAATATTAAATAATTACTTGGTTTTATATTATTTCATATTCACAAAATGAAATTATTAAATTAAAAATCAATCAAAATTGAAATTTAATTAATAAAATCAATTTTATTGATAATATTTCATTAAGTACTAAATAAGATCTATTATTAAATAAAGTTACAAAATTCAAAATTAATCATATATTGATTTTTAAAAATTTTATTAACAAAGAGATTCAAGTATTGACTTGTGTAACTTATTTGCCATTCAATTAGTTATTCCAAATAAAAAAATTTTTTAAATTTTATATTATTATTATACAAGATAAATTGCTTAATATTATATTGATTTACATATAATAACATTATTTATATTTAAAAATATTATATTTAAAATTAAAAAATTTTATTTAAAAATATTTAAATAAAAATTCAATCGTTTCAAAAGAAGCACATTTTTATATTTGATTTTAAATATTTTTAATTTAGAAGTTAATTTAGACTTTTTATATTTGGACAAGTAAATATCATTTGCTTTTTTAAATGAAATCATATCATTAATGCAACTCAACATTCTCTAAAAAAGTATTAAATTTGCGAAAAATCATTAATTTATCTGAACTAAAACTTTTTCTAAAACTTTTTCAAAAAACAAGAAAAACATTAATAAATTAATAAAAACTTTGCATATCATATCTTACATGAAGTCTACAAAGCTCAAAATAATGTCCTAAATTAATGATTTTTCAAAAAACTTTTTTTATAATATAAATATGTTAAAAAATACATAATTCTATTTAATTTTTATTCTATTTTATTCATTGAATTCAGATTATTTATTAAAATCATTCAATTTTTTACTTAAACATTATCCTTATGTATGTATGTATATAAAATATTAAAATCGATAATGTAAGATGATAAACAAGTAATTTATTATATATTATATATTATTATTATATATTTTTTATATTATTATTATATATATATTATTAATTTATTATATATTATTCTAATATATTCTTAATATTCTATTAGAACCATTATTAAATAAAATTATGAAATTTAAATCATCATCTTAATAATTTTGTTTTGCTAATAAAGAATCTTTAGAAATCTCCTGTTTGTTTGAGTTACCAATGTCGACCTTTTGCCAGCGGGAACACTTCTGACACCGCGACACTCAGCTGTTGGCCAATACAAAAAGCAGGATATGTCGCAAGGAGTTAGGTGAACACTAAGAGAGGCGAGAAAGAAAGGATAATGAGTCCGGTGTTCCCAGACGAGAAATTACGACGTCGAGTAACCGCAATAATAACGATCAACGTAAATCAGTGGTCTTTTTGTCAGTCAGTTTAGCTGTTTTTTAATAATGATGAGAATAATAATGATATGCATGATCGAAAACGACGAATAGCACACTTGACATTATCTCTCGCAACGATAGTTAGTAAATACTGTTTATCTCGAGTTTATCTAGTTCTGAAATGATTTGACTTAAACCAATTTAAATATCAAGGACTTTTATCTTATTTATATCTTTTTTGTTTTTGTGCAATTGTTCAAAGATTTTTTTATAATAAAAATTTTATTTGAAAAGTTCGATGAAATATTTTTTCTAAAAATTGGATAATTTTCGAATCCTTATATGCATAATTCAAAATATTATTAAAATATATGAAATTTATTATATTTTAAATAATATTGGTTTAATAATAATTTATTTAAAATATAAAATATTTTAATATTTGCTCTTTTATTTAGTATTTAGGTATTTATTATTTATTAATATATTTAAAAGATAAATTATTTTAATATTTGTTTTTTTATTTGATATTTAGTTATTTGGTTTCACTATATAAAGATATTTTTTTGTACGTATACCTTTTATTTTCAAAAAGATCTTATTTTATCTAGATATATTACCTAAGTATATATTTCCTTGTGTATTTTTTAATTTGTTTGTGAAATTATTTGAAATTATTTACTTATTTTATTTTTTATTTCTCATTTTCTATTTTTATCTGAAATAATTAAATATTTGATAAATAAATCGTTTGAAAATAATTTTTCTTAAACAATTTTAAAATTTATTTGTGAACATCTTTATTTATCTTTTTTTGTTTTATTTAAAATGGTTATTTTATTTTATTTGGTTTTTTTATGTTATTTTAAATGTAAGATATCCAAATATAACTTTACTAATGTCTTTTTATAACTTTCAAATTTAATATTTTCCACAATTTTTTCAAATTAAAGATTTTATTATTTACAAAACTGTTTCTTTAAACTTTTAATTTTGTTCTCTGAAAATAAAAAAATAGATTATTTCTTTCTTTTTTTTTTGAAAAAATATTGTAGAATTTTTAAAATTAAATTTTTGAAATTTAATTGAATTTTTTGAATTTTAAAATCCATGTAAGATTTTGAGATTTTAATATTTTTTTATATATGTATAAAATACACTTAAAGTAAGATATTATTATATATGTGTATGTTCTTTTTAAAAAGAGAAAAGATGTTTCTTTGTTTTACGGCGTAATATTTCTAAAGAAAGAAAAAACGAAAATGTAAAGAAAGAAAATATAGTGGAATTTTTAATTCAAAAAAATTACAAGTAATATAAAATTATTATATTCTAATTATAAAAATTACATAATTTTCTATAAAAATATTTATAAATTATTTTTACAAACAGTTTTTTCAATTTTTCAAATATTTTTCAATTTTATATGTTTTAGAATCATCCTTTGCATTCTTATTCATCTCTTTTATTTACATTCATCAAAATCAAACATTTTTCATAAACACATGCACGCACAAAATTACATTATACTTCAAATATTATAAAAATATACAAAGATATATCACTTTTACAGAGATACTATTTTTTACAAATTTTTATAAATTCAATCACATTTTCGCGCAATTAGACCAATCTTTGAACGAAAAAGTTTCAATGAAAGAATTTCAACGAAAGAATTTCAACGAGAAAAGGAAAATGCGAAAAAATAAACAACGTACAAAGCTTTGGAAAAAGAAGCAATGTTATCCATCCATCTTCGTAATAAATCGTTATATTATTATACTATTATAAAGCAATTTGCGACAATTATTTGTTACATATCTCGATACAAAACCTTTTGCAATCAGCCCATATTCCCTATCAAAAGATTATTTTCGTATTGTTAATACATAGTCTAGATTCCAATCTGAAATCATTTTTCAAATACCGTAATAAATATCCGCTATTGAGAATACTTTTACTCGTTAAATTATTTCGAAATTCGTTTGCCTTTTTTTTTATTACTGTTTCTCTCTATCTTCTTATTGTTTATTATATTGAATATATATATTATATTATATTGAAAACGATAAACAAATATAACTATAAATTGTAGATAGAATAGATCTTTAGATATAGAAACTTTAGAAAGAGAATAACAAAAAATAAAGAAAAAATATATAATAAAAATATCATTAATTAATTATCAAATATTAATTGTTTATTATTTTTATTTAATGATAAAAAAGACTGCATTATTTACAGAATGATACAATATTTTTGTAAAAAGCATATTTTTTATACAAAGCAAAGAAAAAATACTGAATTATTTATTTGCACCTGATTAAATATAATTTATTGGATGATCCAATATTTTTTTAAGAAAACTTTTATTATATGAAATTAGAAAATTCAATTAAAAAATTGAATTTTTATTTTTGTTTAATTAAATAAAAATTAAATTTTTATTTAAATATTGTAATTGATAAAAATCATATTTGAAATTTTCTCTATTTATCATCTATTTCAAAATTTAATTTTTTGTTAAATTCTCAATAATATTTAGCAAAAATTTTAATTTATAAATTATTATATAATTTTAAGCACAAATTTATCAATTTACTTATTAATAATAAACATGATATTAATTTATGAATTAATATTTCAACTATAAATTTTTAAATATTTGTTTAATAATGATTTCTTTTTTATAATGATTTCTTTTACCATCTAATTTTAAATTATTCAATCTTATAAAATTTAAAAAAATATATTTATAATATTATAAGAATCTATATTCTTCTTTAAATTAAAAATTTTTTTTAAATTTATAATGTATGAAAGATGAAATTAAAATTTTTCACTATTATTACACATTATTACCATTAATTGATATATAATATATATAATATTTTTTTATAATATAAAAGATAAATTAGTAATAATTTATCTTAAAATCATAATGTTCATTTATTCGTATCCTAAAACATATTATTATTTTTGAAATAATGGAGTTTTAGTGAGATATCCATTTTCGTTACTGTGTAAAAATTAACTTTTACCGTTTTAATTTTTTTCATTATTGTATAAAATTGCGAATATAAAATTTATATAACTTTGTTTATACATTTAATTATATATTAAATTATATTAAATTTAAGAAATTTTAAATTAAAGATCTGAAAATTGCTGTTTTAGTTTAAATTCAATTAGGTTTAATATTAAAGTTAAAATTATTTTAATTCAAAGGAACAAGTTATTTATATTATATTTTTATTATATTTACTAGAAGTAGAAATCAATAATCATTTTAAAGAAGAAATTATCAATGAATATTTCTTTATTTGTCATAATTTAAGTGTGCAAAATTACAAAACTTATAATTAGTAGAACTATTTAATAGTTTATCATTTAATATGTAATAAAAAAATAATTTGCCATTACATATATAATTTACCGATGAAAATATATATACATTTCTCAGTAATTCTGTTTATTTGTAAAGATAAGACAAAGAAAATGAAAATAATATATTACGGCTATATATATTCTTGTGAACACATATTTACGTATATAATATATATAATAGTAATAAGTGAGTTAAAAATAAAAAAATTAATTGTAAAATGTTTATTTTCGGATAACATATATGTTGAAGGATTGAGAAGCTCAATGGAGAGATTTTCTTGTGTTGAATGGGATAATTGTTCAGCATTATGAATTAATGTGATAATTATAAATTAAGAATAATATTTCAAGAACTCCAAGTCTATAAATTTCGTTGTTAATATTAATAATAAAAGTAGGATTAAGGATTAGAAATAATTTACGTATATAATATTAATATATACATTATTCTTTTATTCAAAATAAAAAAATATTCCTAAAAATAAAATAATAAATATTTCTATAAGTAAGTACAGTAACTGATAAAAATATTTGGATTTATTTTATATTAATTTATATTTTTGTTAATTATGAAAGAAATGGGTTCAAAATCGTTTTTTTCGATAAAGAATTTATTAAACCTACTTATAAATGTATGCAAATAATTTAATTAATTTTATATAATAAAATTAATAATACTAAAAATTAAATGAAATCATACTTATTTTTCGTATTATAAAAATATATTATGTATGATATAAAAATA
>NW_006263631.1:42557-43274 GCF_000469605.1 Apis dorsata | reverse complement strand
AATATGTATGTATGTATATGTATAATATATTTTTTTACTTTTACATATAATACATTTTAAAACAATCTAAAATATTAAAAAACTATTTTTTATTAATAATGCATTTTATGCTTTATTTTTATACTGGATGAATTTATCGTTTTTTTTTTAGTATTTCTTATAATTATAATATAATTATAATTCTTATAATTATAATAATAATAAAATATTTCTTAGTATAAGAATTGTTATTTATTCTCTATTTAATATTTCAATATTTTGTAAAATTTTAAAATTTAAAAATTATTAAAAATGTTTATGCAACTGTATAAAATTCATTACTTTAATCGATAATTTGAATTTGTAATATTTATAATTTTTTTATTGTTCTAAATTAAAAATGCGTTTTTTGTTCCATTTATCTTATAATATTTATGTATATATTAAGTCAAAGAAAAAAGAAAAATCTTGTAATTTATTGTCTGAGCATTACAAAATAAAAATCTATACAAAATAAGATATAATTATTAACTTGTAAGATTAATAATCAAATACAGTGAAAATTTAAATTATCAAGCTATAAAGTGCAATTGCACCAATATTTTTATAAATAATAAAAAATTTTTATAAAAAATTATTTATAATTATTTCAATTATTATTATTTATTTGTTTGTTAGATATTCAAATATTTTTCTAACACAAAAAATAATTGATTTTATTTAATTTTTAATATTATT
>NW_006263631.1:27469-41941 GCF_000469605.1 Apis dorsata | reverse complement strand
ATAATAAAATAAATAAATTTTATTGTAAAATAATTATTTTATATATTACTTTTAATTTTAGAGTTTCTATTTTATTATTATGAAATATTCAAAAATTGAAAATAAACCTTATAAACAGAACTGAATATATTGAATTCCAAGAATATAACTACCAATCTAGAAAATTATACAAATTTTAAATTTTTTAGTCATTAAAATTTTTGAACGAAATTTTTGCAAAAGTATTGATTTCGATATAAATTCATAATTCTATTCACATTGCATAATACGTAAAAATATATATCTTTCAAGAAATTGAAAACAGAATCTACATAGAAAAATATAAAATTATTTATTTAAATTATTATAAATAGCAGAATTAATTCTATAAAAAATTAAAATATTTTGTAAAATATAGATAATTAGAAATGACTTAAAATTTTTTATTAGAATAAATCAGAATTAAAAAATTTTTATTTGCTACATCGATTGATATCTGTATCAAAAAATAGATATTTATATGAAAAAAAACAAAATCTACCTTTCTTTATGTTTTTTAATTTTCTTTATATTTTAATTAAAGAAAAAATTACTTAAATTAAATAAATTACTTTTTCGAAATAAAATACATTCCACTTGGACAATTTTTTTAAATCTAGAGTTTGCAAAATAATTATGTTTAAAAATCAATAAAGACATACCCTATTTTATTATATTAATTTAATTTTATTATATTTTTACTTCGAATAAAATACGTCGTCTGGTTTTAGTACTAAAATCTTTTAATGGACTAACAATCATAGTTCTTATTTACTCACGATATACAAATTCCATTAAAGATGAATCGACGATTCGTTCTTCAAACTATTTACAAAATTGGAATAGAATCTTCAATATTCGCTTCGCTTTAAAGAACGATTTCTCAACGAGTACTTGAGCTGATTCCTCAAAAGTGATAAAAAGAAAGCGAAATGTCAGACTTTTCCTCGTTTGTTCGCGAGATGACGAGACGCAATGTCTTGCTTGCTTTCTCTATCTTTCTCTTTCTCTCAAACTTACAAACAACTAACTGAGAGAAAGGTGATTGATGATAGGACCTCGTGAGTGGTCTCGGAAAATTTCACGAGAAAAGCAACATCTGCATGACAAAAAAGGAGAGAACTACGAAAAAGCGAGGAAAAATATAAAAAAAGATAGTGAGAGAAGAATATTTCATGAGTTACGGATAATTAATTTGATTTGCCATTTTCTACATAATTAACGATTTTTTGCGCGATTTCGTTCCTTCTAAATTTGCTTACAGTTGAACAATGATGAAATCGCAAAATACAAACGATAATGATCGTAATAATGCACTGTGTTCGTCCTACCATAAGTAAAGACTCGGAGTCTTGAATTATATTAAAAGCGATCTTCCTGGATCAACTGATATATACTGATAACTGAATAAGATAATTAATTTTTGCCATCGGTTGTTTTCTCTTCTAATTTCATTTAATTCATTCGCAGTCATTAGACAATTGATTATCCGAAATTTAATTCTATATTATTTTGAAAATTATAGATGATTATTAGTATATATTTATATAATTAATTTATATTATTTATAAATTAGTATATATTTATATAATTATTAGTATATATTTATACAATTTAATAATAAAAATTATTTAATTTAATATAGTATATCATTTTAAAAAGATTTTTTTACAAATGATGTGATTAAAAAAATATATATAATTTTTAAATATTTTAATTATAAATAAATTACAATGATTATAAGTTATTTTATTCTTTTTTTGTCAATGATAACTATTGATAACTAAAATTGTTTTTCGTTACAAATAACAATAATATATAATAAAGATTTATTTTAATTATTGATAACAAAAATTTTGTTTGATTATTTTTAACCATTGTGTACTGACTAAAATTCCAAAAGAAATAAAAAAATTAAACGAATAGTTTTTGGAAAAAATTTTTTAAGTTTTATAATGAAATTATAGCAAAATTTTTTGTTTTTATTGGATTTTATCTAATGTCAAAAAAGATTAAAAAATGATTATTTCTAACTTAAATTAATTGCGTTATCTACGATTATAATATAATTTTTCGTATTTTATTTCTAAAAATAAGATTTTTCTATTAAGGCATTAAATTCTTCTCGTTTTATTTGATTTCTCAAATTTAAATTTAAGCTATAAGAACAACAATTTAATTAGAAATAAGTGAAATCTTCTTTAGTGAAATTATGGAGGATAAATATTTTCACATAATAGAACAACAAATAATTAGCAATTTTTTATTTATTATTTACAATATAATGAAACAAAATATATTCATAGATAATATTATAAAATCAAAAAAAGACAATTCAAATTATAAGCCCAATATTCAATAAATCAAACATATAGATTCTATATAAAAATTTTTTTTAAGAATTATATTACATAATTTCTTCAATTTAATTCTATGTAGTGATATTATATTGTTTTTTTACTAGATCATTAAAATCATTTAAAAATAAATCCTGTTTTTAAACCAAAAATGAGATAGTTATCTATCTATACTATCATTGATAAATAAATTTTAATAAATAAATTTCATCTTATTGAAGAAAATAAATATTTTATATGATTATAATAGAAAACATATTGTTCATATATAATAGAAAATTAATATAATAGAACATTATATAGTGGAATATTCATAAAGAGTATTCATATAATAAAGATTCTATTGTAATATAATATAATATAATATTGATTTTGAAATTCATGTATGTAATTAAAATGCTTATATATTGTTATTATAAATATCAAATTCTTTTTTAATTACAATAAATATAAAACTACGTATACATATATATCATTTATATATTATATCATGAAAACAATATTTTTTATTTTTACTTGAATATAATATCTTAAATGCTACATTCATCTATAAATTTTTAAATTACAATATTATGAAAAATTACGATATCCATTAAAAACTCTTGCAGCAGAATCGTCGGTTAAAAACAGGTATACGCTTGACAGTTTTATCAAGCACGGAAATGTTGAGGTGGGACCAACTGCCAACCAAAACGCAACGATTTCTGGATGGCAATTAACATGCATGACGTTCAGAGAATGTCCGACATAATTGTAGTGTGGACCAGTGCAACGTTACTCATTATAACTGATTCAGTAGATAGAGTTTGATGGTATATTTTGTAGTTAGTTTCTATAAGCTGCTTCTGAAAAATGTGGTTAATAAGCTAAGAACTTACATATAAGTTTTTCTTTCTTTCTCTTTTACTGTATAAAGTAAAAGGAAATAATTTAGTTGGATAACATTTTAATTATATAAAAGAACATGTTAGCAAATTAAGGAAGTGTGAGGAAAGAATTAAGAAAAAGTGAAGTCAAAGAAACAAATTTTAATTTTGATTAAAATTTGATTGAATTTAATCATTCTATTTTTTGAATTTTTAATTCGTTATACAAAATTATTTATATTACATTGCTGAATGTCATTGTAATCATTTTCAGAACATTTTTATTTAGAAGTTATATATCGATATTTTGTCTATCTTCCAAAATAATTTGGGAAATGATTTTGTGTTTTGTTTTACAGTTGATGTTCCATTTAAAATATTTTTTTTTCAATATTTTCTTTTGAGAACAGAAAAAAATTATTAAGAGTTAGAAATAAATAAAAAAAGTATATAATAGCTTTTTTTTTATTAGTATTATATTAATTTTTTTTCTATTTTATTATTCAAAAATATTATTATTTCATCGATACATAATCCAAAATGATTACTTTGATAACAATGACGATTCAAAAAATATATAAAATAATAATTTTATTACATCAAATTTGATTAAATTTGACTTTATAAAACCTTATATTATAAAATATATAGACATTCTATTCACATAAAATTATTTTATTTAAAATTATGTTAATTCTGTAAAATTAAAATGTAAAGAAGGAGGAAAAAAAAGAACAGAACTTTTGTTTTAAATTTGTTAATTGATTCATCACTTAAACTAGTAATCTGAAATTATATAACTATGTGTTTATATTATATTTTAAATGCCTTAAAATTTTAAAAAAGTATCACATTTTCTATATATATATTTTTTTATATTATATATGATTTAAATATATGAAATATCTGTTTTATTAAAATATACAGTGATATATATTTTAGAAAATGAATGTTATGAAAAAAAAATATTTTTATAAAAATTGTTTGATATAAGAAGATGCATTATTCAATTTAATTAATAGTTGTTCTGTAGAATATGTAAAGATCATATAAATATGATTTTTGTTTTTTTAAATAAAAATTTTTTAATTAATATAATTTTTAATATATCTATCGATCGAGCAGCTTATTATTTTGTTTAAAAAAATATTATTTATGTCGAAAAATCATTAGAAAATATTGAAATTTATCATATTTCTTCCTAAAAATTTATCATATGAAAGACAAAAATAATAGAATATATAAAGTGATATTCTATTATTTATGCTTGTCTCTCACATGATGAAAAGAGATAAAATACTTTAAAATACTTTAAGATAAAATACTTTTTAAACTAAAAATTTTAACATAAATTAGTAATTTTTTTTAGAAAATACAATAACAAGTTGCATTGATTATAATAAAAATTATATAATTTCATTTAAAAAATTAAATATTTCATTTCTGTTTCAGTCTTATAGAAAAATTATTAATAATTATCTTACCAAATAACTTAAAAACATTTTATTCATATTATTCTTTTGTTAAAAGATATTTCACTGTTTAAGATAAAATAAACATCCTATATATTCAGATTTATTTATACAAAATAGGATAAACATAAAATTAATTAACTTCATACTTCAGATTGAAAATATCAATAATCAAGTTTATATTCTAGGTTAGTTCGTTAATATTCAAATCATATTTACAACTTATATCAAGAGAAGTTATTCTCAAGATTACAGTTAGAATAAATTATTATAAAAGTTCACGATGTCATAATCAGATGATTTATGCAAAAATGCAAAAATAATATTTATATATATTTTTTTATACAAAATTTTAAAAATATAATTATAAAATTTAGATTATAAATTTCTAAAATGTAAAAATTACAAATTATTTCTTCGAATAATTCATATTTCATAATGTTTTGAAATAATACATTACGCATTAATGTATTTTATTTATATTTTATTTATTATATTTATTTTATTTATTGTATTTATTTATATTTATTTTAACAATGTAACAGATATATGTATGTATGTGAATAGTTTCATAAAGAAAAAACTCTCTCCTTTTCATATCAGATTCCATAATTCCATATAATGGTTAATGGTAAATATCATGCAGTTGAACGTAGCAATAATTATTCATGAGATCGACTTGTAATCTAATGTACTCGTAAGTATAGAGTACAAAATAGTTCATTCGTTTACTCATATTTGAAAGTTAAAAAAATTAATGGTTAAATATAATTTAATCGTTTGAAAATTGAAAATAGTAGAATGTACAAACAGTAGAATCTTTTTTAATTTGCAATTGATTTAAAAATTAATATATTATTGGTTTGAAAAGATATATACATAGAAATAATTACATTATTAAAATGAAATATAAAAATCAATTATTATAGAAGAATATTAAAAATTATTTATATAAAAAAATGAATTATTTCATTTATTAAAATTATATAGAAAAATTAAAAAATAATATTAAAATATATTAAAAGATAAGAAGATAAGAACAAGTTTAAACAACAAATATTAAAAAATATATACAAAATCATAAATTGATAAATTTAAAGCATCTTTATTTTGAAATTGGAATAATAACATTTTTAGAAATTTTATTAAAAAATTCTTTATTATTTATTTTAATATAAATAATTTTTTCAGAGATATCATATAAAATTCAAGCTAATATTAAGTTAAAAATTAAGTTGAAATAAAATTCATATAAAGATTTCAAATAAAGTTTTATAGAAAATGAAAAATGAATGAGAAAAATCAATAATCTTTTATTATGAACTTTAGTTAGATATATAAATTATTTGTTACTGTTAAATAAAATAAAATTCTATTAAATATACAAGACAAATATATATATTTAAAATAAGTTCACAAATAATAAAAAAATCGAATTTTAAAACATAAATGATTTTCTTTAATTAAAAAATATTTACATTATTTATATTATTTCTTCACAAGTTTATGAATATTCATATACATCTTTGATATTATCATTATTTTCTTCATTTCAACATTAAAAAAATTTACCAAAGTCTGACACTATATATTAATGCATTATCTTTTGATTTCTTCAATTACTAAATTTTAAAAGTAAAATTTTAAAAATAATTCTGATACTGTAAATCGACAATTTTACGTTATTTTATGTTAATCGATCGTTTCGCTATTCACTATGAATATTTGTTTGTTTTATCAATATAAATGATTTATATCATTGTTTTATATCATTGTGTTTAGTGTTAGTATACAAAAATATCATCTTATCAATGGCTTTGAAATATGTTGTCAAAGATTCGAGCAATTTTTACATGTTACGTCTACTCAATTTTAATTTGTGAATTATATACAAAAATATGTTAAATAGAATATATTTTTAATGTTTTTAAATAAATCTGATATATTTTGAACTAGGTTTAGATTAAGTTTTAATTTAATTAAGTTAAATTTATTTTAGATTATTTAACTTAAAGCTAATTTAAGTTAGATATTAAATTAATTTAAGTTATTTAAATTTAAACTGAATTCGATATTCTAAGACTGGTTATGCAGAAACAGGAATTTTTTACTGATCTTAAAATATTGTCATTACCATCAATTTTGAATAACTTTTTTCTATATATGTTATTGCCGTTGAATCTTAATTTCCCAAATATTCGCAAAAATCTTTCTAGTTATTCTTGCTTTGATAAAATTATTTCAATATTATAATTATATAAAATTAAACTATAATTCGAAAATTCAAATTCAATTTATATGAATCTTTTTTATTATTTTTATGCATAAATTCATCCACCAAAACCAATTCTCTAATCGAATATTCTATATATATTTTTTCTATCTAATTTAAATTGCTTATCCTTAATGTAAAGACAAATATAAATGATAAAAATATCATTAAAAAAAGCAAGAGTAAAAAATTATCATCATTGTATTGATAATATTTTAATATTAAATATTTAACCTCAAATTATATGTTATAAGAAACATTTCAATAATAGAAATAAATTATTAGTAGATTAGTTTTACAATTATAAAATATTTACTATATTCTATTTAAATAGAACTCCCGAACAATAAATTTTTCATATATTAATCTATTTTAATAATAAATATTCAAATATGAAAAACTAAAAAATAAATTTTTATTATCATGTAATTATACCATATTATTTTCACTATATATTTTTATTATATATCGATATTATATAATTTTAAATGAAATTTAAAAATTCCATTGTATTCCAAAAAAGTAAAACATCAGTTTTTCAATACATAATCAAATTTCATTAGAGCAAGTACAATATTAATTAGAAGTACAATATTAATATAATAGTACAATATTAAGCGTAATAAGTTATAGAATAAACAAAAAAACCGATCAATTTGAGTACAACTTTTCTGTTCTAATCGACAACGAGACAGATTTCGCTTTTGTATAGTTAATCCTTGTATCGATCTCTGCTCACGTTCGACTACCTGACTTGTTTGTACAATCATCGTTATGATTCGAATTTATCACGATAAGGAAACGTATAGAGATGAAATGGACAAACGGATTTATTTCTCTTCTGCAAGTAAATATTTTTATCGAAATATGATAATTGAAGAATCTTGGCATTTATCTAATTGAAAGAGATCTGTGTAGACAAATGTGCAAGATACTTTATGATTAGTTTGGTTTTATTTTTCCGAAATATTTTCTTACATTAAAAATGATAATATTTTCTGATTATTATACATAATCACTAATAATATTGAAGTCTTTTGAAGTTAATTAAATCTATTGTTTCTCTTAAGATTTAAATAATTAATAAAAAAAAAGTAAAGATTCATATATATATAAAATATATAATACTATACATAATATTAAGAAGTTAAAACAGGATAATCTATATCGAATATCTATAAGATTATTCGCGTGAAATGTTATAAGTTTTTTTTGATAGAAATTATCTAGCTGAAATAATGTAATTTTTTTTTTATTTTTCAGCAATATAAGAGGACTAATTAATCGAGATACAAGAGATTTTTATGACGATTACAGAGAGAAAGAAAAAGATCTTTTTTTTTTAATGAAATGCCATTTTTATTTAAGATTGCTTTTATAAAATTGAATAACATTTGCTTTAAGCATTTTATATTATTCTGCATAATTTAATGACTTATGAAATTAAAGTCTAAAGAGAAATTAAGCTAAAAAATTAGAGAGTAATTAAAATAGACTTATTCTGAAATGAAATTCATTTTACTAGATGTTAAAATGAAAAATATTCAATATATATATATTTCAATATATATTTAAATAATAATGTATATATATGATATATATAATGCTACTAGTACAAAAAATATATAATACAAAATACAAAAATATTGAAATATACGTTATATAGTAAAAATTAATGTTGATAATATTATTGATAAATATATATATTTCAATATGTATGTATTTATATTGCATCAATATATAATATCAATATATCAATATTATTTATTTATTATATCGAAAATATAGAAAAAATCCATAATTTTAGTAATATTATCTATGAAGTAATATTATGAAAAAATTAATTAAATATTAAAAAATGAATAGTTATTATTTTAAAAATATAATAAAATAAATTTTTAAAATAAATCTATCATAATTATTTTTTGTCATTTTACAAATTCCGTTAAATTTTAATTTCATCTTAACTCTTTAATTAACCAGATAACTGAAAAATACTTCAAACAAATGTTATTCAGTTTTATAAAGATTAATTTAACAAATATTAATTATATTCCATTTTCAAAAAATGAGGATAGCTTTTCTAGAGAGAAATCTTTTGAATTTCAAATTATTTTTTATTCTGTATTCTTTCATGAAATGTAAAAAAAAAAAAAATTAATCAATCTTCTATAATTACTAAGAAAACAGTTTATAATACTGTAATGTTTAATAATTTTATTGCATATAATCAAAATTTATAGAAATTTATTAATAATAAGTGTCCCACATATTTATTAACATCCTGTATATATATTAAGATATTATATATATGTACACATTACAGTAAATAAAAAAAGATTATTTAAATATAGATATCATTCATTTGAAATTTTTGAGTTTTTTTTAACACAGTATTATTTATATACTTAAATACATTATTATTTATATTTTTTATAGAATCTTGTAAGTGCGTTTTCAACTTGTACTTATATCCACTTATTTTGATTTTTTGATTTGATTTTTATAATTTTATAACTAGTCATAATATTTAAAGTTATTTTTCTTAAATTCGTAACTTTAATTATATTATTTTTACAGTAAATAATGTTTATTAAATATATATCCTACAAATTATAACTTAATCAACATTCTATCGTAACATTTGTCCTCTCTACTAACATTTACTGTCGTTGTTGCACGACTATTCGCACACATTACAAATGTCACGCTACAATGAGAATCATAATGCCTATCGTAACGCTCATGTGACCATGATCCCTAAATAAACGCAATCGCGAGACGTGAACAACAATGGCTGTCGAAACTGAAATAGGAGATGTCACTAGAAAGAACGAGGGTTGAGACGAGACTGTGCAAAAAGAGAGAAGAAGAGGAAAGAAAAGGGAACAAAGAACCAGAAGTAACGAATGGAAAAAGGAGGGAAAGAAGGCACAATTAGCTTTATTAGGGAAGCAGATCGTGGAGACAGGACACGGTCAGAGAAACCCCAACGGCTAAAACGGATCGTTTTCTCGGACCAACGATGCTCCACGACATTTGCCTGGTTTCAGTGAACGTGATAAAGGAGCATACATTAGGCTGAAGTCTTTGTTCGATTGTAATACGATCTCTTGAATTTCTTTCAATAGAAATGAGGAAGATAATATAAGAAAAAAATATAGGAGATGAATAGATTTATACTTATATAAGATAGTCATTTATGATGAATCATGGAGATATTTTAGAATGAATCTATGTTTAGTTTTATATTTAGTTTTATATTAAAGGAAAGGAAAAGAACATCATGAAAATATATAGTAGATTTTTTGTTAACTGGATCTCTAATTGCATACAAGTATTCATGTTTATTGTGAATAAAATTTTTAATGTTATATATTTGACTTAAACATATTTATTTTATAAAAATTATATATAGAGATTATATATTCAAATTTTTGTATCAAGAATATTTTGAGAGAATAAAATAGAGTCCTAAAGTTTCAATATCTTTTCCAATTTCTTAAATATAATTTTGTAATGATATGATGAAATAGAAATTTATATAAAGTATTTAAAGTTGGTATTTTATCACTCTTATATAAAAGTTATTTAAAACGAAATTATATTTAAAACATGAAAGAATATTAAAAAATTTGAATAGATTTTCCATCGAAAAAAGATATAATCTATTACACATACATAAGTTAATATTAAAATCAAAATTTCAAATTAGATAAATTTTTTAAAAATAATGTACTAAAATTTTTATGAGTGATATTATATGTGTGTATATATACACAACGAAATTAATATATTCATGAAACTTTTGAATGATCGATTCTAAAACAAACATAAAAATTGATATATAAAAAGTGAGATTAAATAAAACAATTTAAATTTTCGTTAGATGAAGCAAAATGGAGGTAAAACGAATTTTTTTAAATTTCTATTACTGTCTTGCCTAGATTCTCTCTCACGAATATACGAATCCTGGATATTGGATCCAGGATTAATCAAATTATTGACATAATCAAATGAACATTCCAAAATTACTATATATTTAAAATTTAGTAAAAAAAATAGTAATGGAAATATATATATATTCTCTTTTTTTTATGAAATATATTTTCAATAATACATATATATATTTTTAACAATGATTTTAAAATATTTATAATTTAAAAACATTTGTTTGAAATTATGAATAAAGTTAAATTTAAAGTAAAGTTGAAATACTATGATTCTAAAAAATATAATAATATATATTTTTTTAATGTTAAGAAATGTTAAAACATTCAATTTTAAATATTGGAATTTATAGTTCTAATTGTAGTGTAAATATAAAAATATAAAATATATTTTTAAATATATTATATTTAATAATTTCTTAATCACTATATTATTATATAAATAATAATTTTTATAATAGAGAATATCATATTAGATATTATATATTATTCTAAGAACTATTCACAATTCAATTCTATCCTTAACCAAACTTCAAATAAGTAATTTCAAAGTGTTCATAATAATTTAATCATTCGCTATGTTCACATTCGCAAAATAACATTCCTTCAATGTCTCTCTTAAATATGTACGTATGACAATATTTTAAATATATGTTCATTTAGCTTATTAGCAATGAAAAACAGAAAATAATGTCTACAAAAGAAGTAAATATATGATAGAAATTCGATAGGATTGCGAAACTTGAAATGGAACAATCATTTCATTGATTTTGAACTGATGGCAACTTTCCTACGCGAGGAAGTTTCATGTAATGTTGTTGTTGGTAATAATTAAACTTCGCGATTTCCAGGATTTGGTGAAATTAGTTGCGTTCGTGTAAGCTCTCTATTGATGGGATTAATTTAGGATTGCAAATGTGGGACATGCAGTTGATATCATTCAGAAATCACGGCTTTAAAATATATGCTTTTATAATCGAAAGTAATCAGCTTTGATTAAGGACAATTTTTTTCAAAACTATCATTATTGATAAGATTAACTAGCTTTTAATCATTAAACAATTCATACAAAATTTTGTGATAATTAATATAAATTGACATAGTTTTGATAGATATATGATATAATATATGATATATGATGCTTTATTTGAACATAAAAATCATAATTAAAAATCATTACAATCATTATTGTTCGCATCAGCAATAACATTGTAATGGTTTTGGTGGATGTAAGCTAATAGCTGGATGTTTGTCGAATGTTCTTTGACAGATTAACAGATATAACGAATGATATACTTCTTAAAGATGAGTGAACTATAAGTGGTTATTCGTGCGAAGCGCGTGTCTATTAGAGAGCAGGATTTATCTCTCACAATATCGCAACAAATAATCGTGTCCGACGATCACAACATGATGTATTCACAAACTATCTAATTGTCATATCTATCGGTCAGATTACAACGTGATTGTTATAAGATTTTATTTCCAAGTGAAGTTCGTGCCCTCAAAAAAAGTCCTTTTTTGGTTTTATTGGGAACGTCATAGTTTCTTAGTGGGATATGCCAATAATCAATAATATCGTTCGTGATACTCATCAAATTCGAGGAAATTCCTCACTTGGATGGTGATCTATATACAAAGATCTCGCGATAAACAGAAAGAAATTTCTCTTATAGATTCCTCGAACTAGAATAATGTTATTTGTCTTTGAAATTAGCGTCTGGAATATATCACTGTTATCTGTTCGACTGATATACGTCAGAAATATACAATTATAAGTGTTGGCTAATTTCTCAAAGACAGTCTTTTTTCAGATTCTTATTTCAGATAACATCGTTTTTGTTTAGGCTAAATAAAGGCTTACGCGCGTAAGAACAAAAAGAATTTTTTATATAAAAAATTTCTCCAAATAAGCTGTTTATAAATCTCGTGAAGTAAGTAGTATAGTATAATAGTATAGTAAATACTCACGAACAATGTATATGGTATATGTATATGATATGAATTAAAAATAATTCAATTAATGCAATTAAATAAATATATTAATCAAAAACAATTATATTAATTATATTAATAATAGCGATAAAGATTATAAGATAATTGCTGCGAATTTCAACATAATAGATATATATGTATATCGACAAATATATCTATAAATTTTTCTCATACAATAAAAAAACATAAATCCTTAATCCTTTAAAGAATAATATTATATATATGTCCCGAATAAAATCAATTCATAACAGAAATAATGAATATATTTGATTTATAAAAATTGTTATTTTTCTTAATCTTTTTATTATTAAATATATTGATTTGTGAGGCCATAATAATAAAATAAATATTAATATAATAAAATAAATATAATAACTAGATAATTCATTATATCATATTAATGATTTGAATTAGTATTGTATATCACTTAGTATTGTATATTCTAGAATATTATTCTAGTCACATATTTCTTCTATTTCAACTGTGATTAATGTATTATAGTATTATTAATATATTTTCGTTCATTACTTTCTTATTTATATCATGAATTTTAGTTCAAAATATGTATATATTTTGTATATATGTATATATTTATACTATTATTATATACCATATATGATATGTAAATAATATACATATATATATATATATATATATATTCTACCCATATTTATCATTTTTTCATATAAACATATTAATATATTACATATGTTGGCTAAAAGTTATTATCAATGTTTATTATCAATCCATAAAATGTTATATCATTATTTTGATATAAGAATTAAAAATTTAATATAATTATTTGTCTTTTTTTTTCAAATTCTTATAAAAATTTTATAAAAATAATTCTATAAAATAAATAATATTTTCATTATTTTTTTAAAATTGAAAAATTCATATATGTATAAATATTTAAAATAACATTTCGTAATTCCAAGAGTAATCGTAATCATTCATACAATACGTATATATATGTAAAGAATGCAAAAAGAAAAATATAAATCTTGGAAATGTTATGAAGTATGAGAAAGTCAAAGATAAGTAATAATCAGAAGTCAAAAATTTAATGAGTTTCAAGACATTGTATTTTTTCTTGTCTTTTTCGATTTTTTTGTTTTTTACTTTATACATATAAAATACATATAAACAATCGAAAAAATTTCTCACAAGGAAATGTATTTTAAAAAATTTTTTTTATTAACAAACTTCTTGAAAGAGTAAAAATAAGTTTTAACGTTTCAATATCTTTTTTATTTTTGTATTTTTTACCTGGAAATTTTTATAAATAAATAATAAGGATAATAAAACATTAAAAATTAAATAATTTTTATGTTAAAAGTTTTATTTTAGCTCGCATAATTATAAAATTATATTTTATAATTATGAAAAAATCATTGAATCATTCAATTTTCATCTTTTTGAAGTGATATTTTATTTAAAAAAATTGCTTTATATATATAAATAATATATGTAAATATGTATATAAATAATATATATTCATTTTATAATTATATTATTATAATTATATTCATTTTATAATAT
>NW_006263631.1:25002-26958 GCF_000469605.1 Apis dorsata | reverse complement strand
TTAATTTAGTATATAATAGTAATTAAATAATTTTTTTTAAATTTTCTTATGAAATATTATACAGAAATTAAGCTTAAAATTTTGCATTTTTTCAACATCTATTGTGTCTATTATGCTTACAATAAATTAAGAAAACATTTTAAAGAAAATTATTATAAAATTTTTAAATGAAAATTTATTATTATAAATTTATTATTATTTTTAATATAAAATTATTCGATTTTCATTGTTTTTTTTTTTTAAATTTAATTCTTGTAATTCTTAAATTACATTTAGTCATCTCCGAAATAGTGTAAAAGAACAATTTTTCCTTTCTTGAGAACTGATATTTAATTTAACTGAATTTAATTATAAAATAAAAAATACTATATCGATCTCTTTCGTATTAAACAGAATATGAATAATTATTTTAACAAAAACTTATTTTTTACATTTTTTTTCTTCACAAAAAAATAAAATTTTTCTGGTTATTTGAAAAATTGACGGCTTTAATATAAAATCATCTCTTCATAACTATCAAAATTAAATCAACTAGCAAATTTTCAGCTTATAAAATTCATCAAATCATTCCGTTGGGGTTCATTAATACAATTCCGTCGATGAATTTTATACACATTTAATAAATCCGTTTAAATCCGTCACTAATCGTTGTTCCTATTCAGTTTCTCGATCAGATTGTCAGAATAATTTCAAGGCGTTCCATTCTCATTTAGCCGAAGATAGGCAGAGGTCGGACTTCCTGTCGGTTCTTCTTCCTTCCATCATTATTCCATGTCCTAGCGGCGTCGTGCTTCCTACCCTTTTAATTTTTCATTCATCACGAATACATCCACGAATATCTAACGGTACTTTGCTAAAGCAAGAGAAAGAGAAGTTGGAAAGAGCGGTCGTTTCTCGAATGTGAAAGCTAGACACTCGAAATACAATTCTCAAAGATAAGACTCTCGGGTGAACCACCGTTTCCCTCCTTTTTCCTTTCGTTTTTTTATTTTTCTTTTTATTTTTTTTATACCTTTTTTTTTCTTCTTTTTATTTTAAATCTTTCAAATCTTCTCTTTCTATTGTAATGATAAATCGATACTTAAATCCTGCGTTTCGCGCGATATATTATTTTCTCTTATTTTCCACAACTTTGAAACAGATTCGCAATCTGCATGTTTGAAGCAGTCGTGCCTGCGCCGATTGAAGTTTGAGTAAAGAGAGTCTCTGTATGAGAGTCGACGTGCTGATACTTTGCGAGATGGGTTTTTTTTTTAGATATTTGTTTGAGGGAGTATAAATTTTTTTAGATCTTTTTGGGAAAGTTTATTTTTAAATTTTGGGAGCAATTTAAAATTTTTTAGAGGTAATAAAGATATTACTAAAAAAATTTACAGAAAAAGAATAATATGATTTCAAAAAAATAATTTTTCGGAAGATGAAAAAAAATAATTGAGAAATTACAGCAAGAGAGGAACAAATCCATTTTTTGCCATTTTTGAATTATGAGATGTAAATATATGTAGAAGAAAATATATAATATTCAAATGAACGATTATTGTAGATTTTAAATCTATTCCTATTATTGTTTTATATAATTCGATATAGAATATATATTCTATAATGATATAGAATAATATTATTTTTAATTTTTGATTTCTATACAAAATATTAATATATTATTTTTATTTTTGATTAATAAAATAATAATAAATTATGTTTATTGTTCATTAAAATTTATTATTATTAAAATATTATTATTAATAAAATTAATATTAAAACAGAATAATTATTTTTTAAAAATTTTGTAAAAAATTTCAAAAACAAAAATAACTTCAAATTTTAAAAATTCGCTAAAAATTAAAATAAAATTATTATTTATTCTATTATGGAAAAAAATGTTTAATCAGTATTTTTTTTTAATTATTAAAGCAGTATTTTATAAGTTTATCTTAATTTCCTTAAAATTGATAAAAA
>NW_006263631.1:16440-24453 GCF_000469605.1 Apis dorsata | reverse complement strand
ATTTAGATTATATTTAGATTATATCTCTTGTTACTTAAAATATTTTTCGTTTCATATAAATTAAACATTTACATAATTATTGCAAAAAGTATATTCATTTTGCATTCTTAAAATTCTTTTGTATTTATCTTACTTAAACAGTTTAATTTAATAAAAATCTTTGTTCAAATAAATATCTAATTTAACTATGAAATAGAGAGTTATAAATATTTTTAAAATTAATTTAAAAATCAATGAAATAGAACGAAAATGTTTTCTTCAAATTGTTTAATATTTCATTAAAATTAAATTTTTTTAATATTTTTGTATAAAAGAAACATATATTTGATAAAATATGTAACTATAATTATTAGATCTTGTACGACAGGCAATCCAAATGTCACTTTTATAATTTAGAATTGGAAGTTCAAACAGCATTCATAGCAATTGAGAAACCTTATCATTTTGATCGATCACTCCACATAATGAGATTGTCTTCTACACTTCAAATGGAAAAGCTCTATTTTTCACCATTTTATTATTCTTCTTATTCTCTTCACCATTTTTTTTATTCTTCTTAACCATAAGTACGTATCCATCATACGGACTCCTTCTATGACTTGAATATTGGTGCTCAATTTTTATATAATATCCATTAGTTTCAATATTTTTAAAATATGATATCATTTTTCTTTCTTATTTTCATTATTTCTTTTTGAAAGAAATGTCTGCTTACTATTAAAAAAAGATCAAAAATATTATTCCTTCTTTTATTTAAAAAAAAATATATTTATTAATAATAATAATAATAATAATAATATTTAATAATCATTAAGAATAGATCAAAAATATTTCTTTTTTAAACAACATGTTTCACACCATTAGAAAGATATCAAAAATATTTTATTTTTTCTTTTAAAATTAATTTTAATAAATAAAAAAAAAGTTGCATCACTAAAAGTAAATTAAAAATATAATTTTTTGCATTACATTGTTAAAAATTCAATAAAAAAATAGTTTAATAATAAATTATAGTTTTTTTATTGAAAAGAATTATTGATTTTTAATTAAAAGAGAAATTTTTTTTGTTTAAAATATATTTTAACATTGTTTTCTTAATATTTTTTATTAGATCTATATTTCTGGTTGAGAACCATGGTAATAGACCTTGATCCTGCGGTTATTCCTTTCTGATTCTTTGTGAAAAACGGTATTAGAGCTTCAAATTAGGCTGTCACATAAAATTTATTTGTTCTTCTACTTTTTAGAAATCTGGAATTTAGAAATAAATTTAAATCAATAATTATATATTAATTTTAAATCAATAATTATAGCGTTGAAAAAAAAACATTTCAATTTATACAATTACAATTTTATTACAATTATTTTTTATTTACAATTATTTACAATTTATTTATTTACAATTTTTATCTAATTATTATTTGAATTTGTTCACTATTTAATAAAAAAAATTATAAAATAAATCAATATATTAAACTTCTATTGAATTCTTTTCACTATATAAAAATTTTAATCAAAAATTATAATATAAAATTAAAATTACTTTTAAGCTAAATATTAAAGATAAATTATGATAATTAAGACAGAAATGATTGTATCAGTTAATTTTAGAAACTTTTACAAATTAAAACTTAAAATTGGAAATTAAAAAATTAATTAAACGACTAAAAATTAAATTAGTTACAATTAGTTATGATTCATTTTCAATAAAAAATATTCTAAGTTTCAAATCAAAACGTAGAAATTTTAATTTTTTCTTAAAAATTTATTTATTAAAATTCTCTTCATATTTCATCAAAATTGGAAATTTTGTATATAAAAAATTAAAATACCTCTTTAAAAAATGCTTGAAAATCAAATTATTTATTTAGCTAGTGAAAAAAATATTTTTTAATATTTATTTAAAAATATTAATCACTAGGATGCAATTAATCTAAAATAATTTAAACGATAGCTATAGTTTAGCTTTATATAACATCATTTGAAAGATGTGTTTGAATTTTACTGGTTTTGAAAGAACGAGAATGGGTAAAGTTGTCAGATTGTCGTCAGGATTGAGAGACGAAATAATTGCGCGAATTAAATTTGTAATTGCAGCTATAATCGGTCATGTCACTTCTATATCATTCTACTTCTATTACGCTTCTACTTATCAAGTGACAGAAATCAATAGATTCATGAATAATCAAAATTAATTAATTTGTTACAATTGCTATAAGATTTAATGTTTTATTTTACTAACTATTACTAATTATTATTACTAACTATTATTAACTATTACTAATTATACAACAATTAAAATGTCAAATATTTTTTCTGTTCAATATTAAATTCAATTTTTTATATATGTGTTACTTATAAATCTCATATATGTATTTCATATATGTATTTTTATTTTATATATTGAATATTATTTTAAATATATCAAAAATCTTTATTATGGTATTAAAGAAGAAAATTTTTGAAATTTTTCTATTTTATTCTTTAATCTACATTAGAATATCGATTATTTGAATTTTGATTATTCAAATGATTAATATTGATAGTATATATAAAAATATTTAAAGTCTTTAAAATAGTATTTAAAACAATTAATTTAATTTTTGTAATGTATTTCTATTATTAGTATGCATATAATGTGTATATAATGTATGTATTCTTTTACGATATAAATTTATTTTATATATAAATATTCATATTTTAAAAATTGTATAATTTCCAATTATTTTATGATAAATTTATAATGATTTTAATCGATTATGCAAAAGTGTTTATCCAAAATTGCCATTTTTTTTTTTTTTTAATTAATTCGCATAATCTCTGCTCTAAGAATATTATACGTCGAAAAAATATTTATTTAGCATTGTAATTAATAAAAAATTCAATTTAATAAATATATTAAATATATAATATCTAGCTATATAATATGTAAATTAAAAAACAGAACTAATAGACCTTATGTATATTTCAATATAACTTTTACAATATCTAATGAAGAGCTGTTTTTTTTTGAAATTACTGAGATCATTATTGAGATTTATTGAAATGTAAATTCAATCTCATTATTTTATTTTGGAAGATATGTTCAATTTTCCTATATTTATTATACAATCAGTTATAAAAAGCTTTTTATATATACTTTATACATATTGAATTAACAACTTGTCAAAACTCAAAAATCAATAAAAATTCTGCTTTTAATGAAATTTTATGAGTATGTAAAGTACAATCAATTATATGGGGATTAATTTCTTTTTAGAAGATAGAATATCATTTTGAGGAATAAAATCAATACTTAAAGTTTCATTATCTCGTTTATAATATAATATAATATAATTTTGTAATGATATAAAATAGAGCAAAACATTATATATAATATGTTCAAATTAGTTTAATTAAGTTAAAAATATAAAAAATGGTGAAGTTTTGAAAATTGATTTTATCTCCTCAAACAAATTCCATTTTTATTAAAATTTTTCAAATTAGATGATTGTTATTTTAAGTATATAAAGTCTTTTGTTACTGATTACATTTATCATAAATAAAATTCATATCAAAATGATAAGTTTAAATTTAGTACATAACAAAAGCGAAGATAGCTTTAAAGGCTTAACAGAGTTTCGATTGGTAAAAAATTATCAGGATCCGTAAAAAACTAACAGGAAACAATTTATTAAGTCGAATGAATGTTAAACTTTATACCCCTAAAGAGTAGAATCGAGCTTGTAGGAAGCTTTCGATCATGCAAAAGACAGACATACGCGCGAGACTCTGGTAAATTCGATACGCTCAATTTGGCATATTGATCGTTCGAATCTCCTCATAAAACGGAAGAACACAATTATCGGCCAATAGTTTCGGTCCGAGTGGAACGAATGTTTGTAAGTTATGGCAATGAGGGCGAAGTGCGAGCGGCAATATTCTCGTTTCCGAAACGTCGTGCTTCGGTTGTCGTTACGATAGATCGTAGAATTGCACCTCGCGGGAAATGGAGACAATCCTTCTGTTTTCAATAGCATCGATTTTCTAGTACTATGGTTGAGTCTTTGTCTCGAGAAAACATTATTTAACTTTTATCAATTAATTTATATATAACTGTATATGAGCTATTCTTAAATAGTCAATAAATATGAATTTATGACTTCAAATCAAAAAAATTAGTCTGCAAATGTACTCATAAATGGTTCGTTCAAGAGATAACGATATTTTTAAAATTATAAGATTATTATTTCATTATAGATTGCGATGATGGAAGAATGAAGATATAATTACTAAATATTTTATACAAAATGATAACATTCGGTCTGGAAATAAACATTGTAGCTATTGCTAAGAATATTATTATATAATCATAATTATCTGAACTTTCAAATTTATCGATACTCAAATTTTACTCAAATTATAAATATAATTAATATTTATTATCTTCTTATAAAATCAATAAATTAGAAGTTAAAATTATCTGCTTAATTATTTGCCTGAGATATTTAAAATTAAATAAATAATTTATTGATGTTTATCAATCAATTTTATATTATTATATCTATTATATCTATTATACTAAATTTATATTGATTAAAATTAAAATTAAAATGTATTCCAGCTTGAAAATAAGTTTAGACTTGTCAATAATAGAATGATTTCTTTCTACTTTATATTATTTTTATATTTTAATTATTAATAAATATTTAATATATTCTTGTTTCAAAGCAATCCATATAAAAATAATTATAATATTAATATTAATTGTTAATAACTAATATTATTGATTTTAATTATAATATTAATTTTAATTGTTAATAACTAATATTATTGATTTTTATTATTTTCAAATTATATAACTTATTGTGTGAAACTTTTAAATATAAACAAATATCGAGTAATAAATTATTTAAATTATTTTTCAGCTATTTATATATTAAAAATCATTAATTTAAATATTTATTTAAATAATATAAATATCTAATAATAATCTAAATCTAAATAGTATAAATTTATATCATTATTTATATAAATAATCTTTTTTTGTGTTTATAATATTAGTGCATTATTAAGAATAATTTGAACAATAATTTTTAATAATAATAATTTTAATAATCTTAAATTTGTCTTTAAATTTAAAATGGAACACGAATAAAATATGCGATTTTGTGCATTTTCAGAATAATTAAAATTAATTTTAGATTTGTTACTGATTTAGAATAATATTACTGATTTAATTAAAAATTAATTAGATGAAAATTTCTAAATAAAAATATAAAAGAACAAATAGAATAAGACAACAGATTAATCCTTGTCTCAGATTTTCCATGCGGGAGAAGATTTCACCTCCAAATATTTATCAGAGCAGAAAAATATATCCCAGGCTAAATTTATTAACGCTCCATTTCGTCGATGGCATCGATTACTGTGATAGCCAGAAAAATGCTTGGTACATGCACATATTTTCACGAAAACGTAAAACCTAGATCCACCGCATATTCTCTTAAAAATATTGTAACAAGAATAAAAGTTGTCGAATGATACGAATGGGTTTTCTCAATTACAACAAAAAAAACTGATAGAAAAAAAAAAAAAATTCAATTCAAAACGAAACCAAAAATATAAATCCAATTACCATTTTTTTTTTTTTTCATTTCTCGATGAATTGAAACGAAAAATATCGCATTCAGATTATTTGAAATGACAGGAGAATAAATATTCGCAAAGCATCTATCAAAATGTCTGTACACATAGGCAAACAAATGATAGACGACGAATCGAGTGAAAACCGTTTGCAAAATGTTTCACAGTCAGAAATAGGGAACACAGCAGCTTCGTACTTAATGTAGAATAGAAATAGAATTTGTGTACACGGTGCTCAAGAAGTTCGAGTATTTGCCATTGGTCAAGTCAAGTATAAAATGTTCGGTTAACATGGGACCATAAATCAGTTCTGTCAGTACGAAAATCGATTCACGTGTGCTGATAACATAGATAAAACAAAATTGTTATAAAGTTCGTAGAAGCAAAAATAGTAGAATTAAAATAAAAGAATCAATTAATTGATTCTTCCTGATAATATAGTAGTGAATCTTTGGATTATTTTATACATTTTCTAAAATATGCAATTGAATGATTAGAAATCTTATTATGGATACATACTTATAAAGGTAAGGAAACAAATTAATCGTTGATGAATTTTTTTATATTTCCTATTTTTCAAAATTAATATATGATGTACGCATTATATGAGGATTGATTATTAGTATTACTTAATTCGTAATGTGATATCGTAAATTGAAGAAGTATGATTTTAATATTATACATAGAATTTTATACCAACGTTATACGTTAACGCCTCCGATCATACTTATTAAAAATTAATTTATTTCCCTTCTATTATTTTTTATATTTTATATTATTATATATTATTATATTATTATATATTATATATTATAATTGTTGCTGTGTAATTTGTTTTCTATTCTCTACTAATATATTATATCGAACTTGTATGCGTTTCTGGCAACATTATATTCTTGCTTAAAAATAATATTGAATAGAAAAAACAAAACAAAATCTATGGAACAGAAATTAAGAAACATATTTTAGTTAAATTATAGAAATTTTATTTTAACAAAAAATAAAGATGTGAAAATGTCTGCAATTTTCATTATATTTCAATAAGATATTGGATATTTTTGCATAATTGCCTATATTGATTCTATTAAAACATCAAATTTTTATAAAAATTCTATGAAAAAATACAAAATATATTTTTATGTTTTTTTTTTAATTCTGTTATAATTGTATTAATAAAAGAAACTCTGATTTTTCAATTGACAAATTTTTATTTGTCATTAACTTGTTTTTTAACTTTTTTTATTATTTAATTATTAATTAATCATTAATTAATTACTTTATTAATTATTTAATTAATTATTTAATTAAAGTAATTCTTCATAATAATCTTTCAAAATCTCACTAATTTTTGATAATATATATCAATCATTTGATGCATGTAGTGATATAATTTAAAAATTTAACTTTTTAAAAATTAAGCTTTAGAAAAAAGATTTTACATGTTTCGAATTGTTATAAAACTATATTGTTATATAAAACTGTATTTTTATAAAAACCTTACATTCAAATATAAAATTGGACATGAGTTTAAAATATACTTACATATTTCTGTTATCAAGAAATAGTTTTTTCAATACAAAATAAGTTATAAAATAAAGTGCATTTAATATAATTTTAAATTGTATTGTAATTTTGTATTGCAAAAAATGAATATATAGTCAATGATAAAAATTTTCGTACATTATTTTATAAGTAAATTTAAAAATTCTGATTTTAATGAAAATTTATTTATATAAATTTTCTTTTTTTGAATGAAATTAAATTATAAAATTTCTATATTTTTTTTATAAATTGTTATACAATTCATATCATAAAATATTTTTTATAATAGAATAATTTTTGTTATTAATGTTTAAAATTTTAAACATTAAAACTTGAAGACTTTATGTATTTAAAATTTTATTTTATTACAAAATTATTTAAAAAATCAATTTACGAAAAGGAATTTATTAATTATTTTAAAGTTAATTTCATTCCATTCAAAATGATATTTTCTTACCAAAGGAATTGTTTCTTATATATATAATTTATTATTACCTACATATTCAAAAAGTTATATTAAAAATAATACAATCATTTTGATAACATAACTTATTAATTAAGTTCGCATTCATAGTTTCATAATTAACTTTTGAATAATAATAATCATATAATTTTTTTTTATTAAATAAATGATATCTTTCAGGTTTAACGCGCCTATTTTAATATTATTATTATTAAAAAATTTTTATATTATTTTATATTATTATTTAAAAAATTCTATCGAATAATTTTATCGATATATTTTCAAATATTTTTTACATTATAATATTAGATATAAATATAATTTTTAAAATTTAAACATTAATAATTTTAAATTTTTATTATTTACAATTTAATTAAGTTATA
>NW_006263631.1:13074-16260 GCF_000469605.1 Apis dorsata | reverse complement strand
TAATATCAACATATTAATTAAACTAATAGTAATTGATGTTATATAGCTAAATTAATATTAACTAATATTATATAAGATTAAATATTATATAAGTTTTATATTTGTAAAAATTTTAAAATACAATAACTAAAATAAATATTAAAATAAAGAAAGATATAATGTGCTACATCAAAAATACTCTAGACATTTTTGAGCAGTTTATCTAATAATTTATAAAATTCTCACTCATCATTATATATATATAATATCATAACAATGTAATATCATATAATATCATAACAATATAATCTTCATGGACTACTTATATATCATAATTATATATATCATAATTAATGATATATCCTATAAAATTTTATTTATATTGAATTCATTAATTCATTAATCGAAGCCCGAAGGAAATGTTTCAAACTTCCATGTAAATACTTATTATTTTTTCTTAAAGATATTAAATTATGCAACAAAATATGACTTAAAACATCAATATTTATCTTTATTTTTATCTTTATTATAAATATACTGTATTTTATTTTTAATTCATGATACTTTATCTATGTATTTTGTAACATTTTTTAACTCTATGCATTTTTATAACAATATATTATCATTTAATTGTATAATTTTTAAATATATATTATTATTTTTTGTAATCATTAATAACCATTAAGTAGATATAATCCTAAATAAATAAATAACAAATAAATAAAATTCATATTCAAAAAATTTTTATATATTTTAAAATTCAATATTTACTACCATATTAACTAAGTAAAGAAACCATATCACGATCATATCGTAGAATTTCGTTTGTACGACTAATCGATCTTCCGGTCCGCGGCACAAAGGAAAGCAAAGTTATTCAATTCTCCTGAACAAGAAAACGTCACGTAATGGCAGGCAAAGCTTTCGAACACTTTTCAACAAACCGCATCTACACCTACGGGAAATAATCGCGTCTTTTGTGAGCCATCCGCAGAAAAATAGCTGGTCCATGGATTTCGTCTCTCTTCGTGAATAAAATTTTTTGAAACGAAACACGTCGGTTTATGAAACGTCACGCGAGACACAACCGCCCAACTATTGAGAAATCCAATTCCCAGGCAACGTAAAAGGTAACGCATTGTTTTGACAATCCTTTCCACAAGAATTATCGATTCTGTCAGATGAGGAAGATGAGTCAACTTTTTTTCCTTTTTATTTGAGTATCCTAGAAAGTATTATGAATTTCTCAATTTTTTTTTTTTTTTTACATTGAACTTATTTTGAAAAATAATGGAAAATGATTAATTTGTAGTGATATTTTATTTTTATTTTATTATTTCTATATTTTTTATATATTTTTATTATTTTATTTTTTATATATTATATATGGTATATATATTATAAATAATAATATAGTTGATTAATGATTAATACTAATTTAATTATAAAAAAAATGACAATAATTTTGATTAAAGTTTAGTCAGTTTATTCAAAAATACGATTCTTCATATAATTGAAGTTAAATAATTTTATTGAAAAATTTATGCAATTAAAATTCGTAATTTATATTAAATACTAATTTAATTGAAAATAATAATGATCTAAAATTTTTGAGTAGTTATATAGATATATGTGTGATATATATATACATTGTTAGCGATTTGAAAATTTAGATGAAGAAAAATTAGATGAAATTTAAAGAAAATTCGATTTGGATTTCTCTAAGTTTTAAAATGAAAATATTGCTATTACTTCGAATGCTATAAAATATTTTTCATTTTTTCAAAAATTCATTTGAAAAAATTTCTTCGATTTTTATGTTTTTTTAAGTCTTAATGCTTCATATGAATTAAAATGAATTGATATTAATATACTATTTGAAAGATTTTTCAATATTAAACATTTTTTTCAATATTAAACATGATATTAAAAATTTCGATTATTTTTGTATTCTTTTTTTTATATTGAACTTGATAAATATATTTAATAAATTTATTGAAAATTATGGAAAAAAAATAAGAAAGATGATCAAACACATTTAATATGTATAAAATATATAAAATATAAAAATAAAATAAAAAATTAAAAAAATAAAAAAATAATTGAAAAGAAAGTGATTGAATCCTCACAATATCTTGTAAAATAATAAAACAATTTTATAGTTTACTCCTGCGAATAATAATTTTCGTGAAATTATTTATAGTTGCACGAAAATAATAAAATCGTATGACTATAGTGATTTGCATTTTATAGAGAAACGAGTAATATTATATAAAAATAATATCTATGCGAAAAATTAATTCTGAAACAATAAAAGATATGAGAAGGAAAAGCTAATATTAAATTTTCTGAGAAAATTCGTTCGCATTTATTTTCTTTTCAATATGATTATAAAATCTTTTTGTTTTCATATTTCTTAAAAATTTTTATTCAAAATTTTTTTGATCTTCTTTATTCTCGTTTTTCATTTTTAATCTTCCATTTTTCATATTGCTATTTCTATCATTCAATTGCTGATTTTCTTCTTTTATGTCTCTCAAAATATTTTAGTTAGTTTTAGAAAAGAAAATTTTAAAAAGAAATATCATTAATTAACGATTAGTCTGTAATTGCATTAAGGTAGAAGTTAATTATTCAAGATACAATAGAAATTCAAGATACAATTGAAATTCAAGATACAATTTCATATTGCGTAAAGAATCAATGGGAAATATAACGTCATTTTCGTAGTTGAGAATTTCGTTCGAAAGTTTAACTTAAAATTTACTAGAACGAATTTCTTACTGTCTTCTCTAAGTCGTTTCAGTCCATTAGCTATTCTTTTCTGTTCTCTATTCTTTCTTTCTTCATAATCTTCATTTTTTTTCAACCAGAAAAAAAATTTTTGAAAAGTTCTAATTTTTATATTCAACTTCACTAAATTGTTAAAAAATATTTTTACAAAAAAATATGACTTTTTAATTTTTATGATTTTTTAATATATTGTTATGAAGATTTTATTAAGTAGTTATTATTCATTAAAAAATTATTTATTTTATTTATTTATTTATAAATATCTTTTTTTAAACATATACATATTTCTTATCTTTTATTTTTTTTATAATTCAATATATATAACATATATAACATATGTATATATAATATACAATCATGTTTATATAATCCTCAAAAAAAATTGATTATAATAAATATAATACTTTTGCAAAA
>NW_006263631.1:10138-11928 GCF_000469605.1 Apis dorsata | reverse complement strand
TTTATATATTTATTTTAAAATAATAATTATTTTTTTATATTATAAAATATATTTTATAATATATTTTTTATATTTTTTATAATCATTATTTGAGATGTTTGAATAACTTATTTAACTTACTTAAGTTATTTATTTATTTAACTTTTAAAAAATTATATAAAGAAATTCTGAATAATATTCAAATTCAAGTTAAAAGTGATATGTATATTTCTTATACAATTATATATTATTAAAATACATTATATCAATAAATGCTTAATTACTTGGATTAAAAATTTTCAATCATGTTGTAATATGCAATAAGAAAAAAAATTAGTACATTATTTCACAAAGAAATTCACTTATTTTAAAAATTCTGATTTTAATAAAAGTTTGTATGTTTGCAAAATATAATGGATTATACATGAGGTAATTTATTTTTTAGTGGAATATCACTTTAAAAAATGTGAGATTAAAGTTTCAGCAGTTTTTCATATTTTAAATATAATTTTAGTTTAAAAATATTTTTTACAATAGGATGATAGATAATTTAAAATTAATCGCAACAATAAATTTATATTTAAAAAAATTAAAGAAAATATTAAAATTATAAGAATTTTATCTTCTTATGATATAAAATGATATTAAATTAAAAATTAATTTATATAATTAAATTAAATTTAAAAAAAATCATTCTATATGTAGGATATTTATGCTTATCAGCATTTTTTATATAAATAATACTTAAGTATAAAAAAAACATGAAAAAGAAAAATTTATCTTTCTCAATCAATATATTATAATGTATTCATTTTTTTTTGCAATATTTGTAAAAAAAATGATAATCTTTATAAGAAGATAAGAAAATGTATACATATCATAAGAAAATGTATATTAATTGTATTTATTTGTAGACTACATAATGATTAGTTCAAGGTTTTACAAGATCAAGAATAAAAGAAATATTTTGAATATTTATATCAATATTTCCATAAATATTTCTTTTTTTATAATTTAATTGATTGTGATTTATTTTATTTTATTTATTATGAGACATTTTAATATCATTTTATAAAGTGTTTAATTTTTTCGAATAATAAAAATGCAAATAAGAAATGCAATAAATTAAAGTACAAGAAAAACATTTAATAAAATTCATACTAAAATCAAATATTAGAATCATAAGTAAACATGAATATAATAACAATAATATATATAATAATAATGAATATCAATAAAATATAAATCGTATTGAATGTACTAATATGTTAAAAAAAATATTTGTAAGTAAATCGATATAAAATATTCCAAATTTTTATGATCTTGTAGGTCATAATAACATATGCATGAAATTTTAATTCATCAATTTAATTTCGTCTTGCTTTGATATGAAATAAAAATTATATAAAATTTATAAACCTAAATATTTAAATTTAATAAATTTAAAAAATTATAAATCATTTCTTTAAAAACATTATAAATAGAACAAATATAATAAAATTACAAATATAAAAGAAAATAAATACATTATTATGTTAATCAGATAAAATTGTAAAACTATATTTTTTTTTTATATTTATTATTTATAAGAAAAATAAGCTAATATAATTTGAATCTTTGTAACTACAATAATTATCTATTTATAACATTTATATATAGAATTATGAGAATACATTACAAATTAAAAATCAAAATATAAATAATAAATTTATTTTCTGAATAAAATATTAAGTATTTTGTTCGTCAATATATTCATCGTATTATTGTTTTTCTTAATTAAAATAATCTATTTTTTAATATTAAAATAAAAT
>NW_006263631.1:8119-9164 GCF_000469605.1 Apis dorsata | reverse complement strand
TATTATTATATATTATTTATTTTAATTATTTATTAATTATTTTATTTTTACTTTTTGATTTATTATTATCGATTAATTATTTTAAAATAATTATTATTTTGTAATTATTTTAAATAAGTTTTATATTTTTGCATTGTACTAAAATTAATATTTCTAATATCATGTCAATATTTTTATATTATATTTAAATACAAATATACATGTATATTATTTCAAATATATTTTGTATATATTTCAAATATATTTTCCAATATAAAGAAAATTAAATACTTGTGGATAATAAATAATATATACAAATATATGTAGCATAAGAAGAAATCACGTAAAATAAATATATACTATAAAAGCTTGTGTATTATGAAAATTTCTATATTTTTTTAATATTCAAAAATAAGATAAATATCAAAATATGAACACTTTTAATTACATTTTAAAACACCTATTTATCATTATGTATTTTATACGATTAATATGCTATATTTAATAATATAAATTTTTTTTCAATATAAAAACCATTAATTAGAAGTTGAGATGCATAATATATAACGAGGAATATCAAAGTTTTCCATTTCACATCTAGAATAGAATTAAAGTTTTTGTGCTATTCCGCGAACGTTTCTGCATTTATGAATGCAAACAAAAATGAAATGCATAGAATGCGATATGCGTTGCATAGTATAACGATAAAAACTAATTCAAATGGACATACTGATAATCGATCCGTTTAATCTTCTCCAAATAACATTTTGTAATGTAGATAAAAGGCATAATATTTAGGTTCGAAATGAAATTTTGTTCTAGTTTATAAATTGTATTATATAAGTAAAATAGAAATAACAGTTCTCTAGTATTAAAAACAAACAGAAGATTAAATCCATTTATCATTCAGGAAATACAATGAATTTTTAAGATGAAAAAAACGCAATGCTCTAGTTGTGTTATTTAATATAACAATACTTTTACTATATGATTAATTTATATATTATGTAAAAATTAAAATTATTCAATATGTAATTACATATATATATACACATACATATATTTT
>NW_006263631.1:0-7746 GCF_000469605.1 Apis dorsata | reverse complement strand
TATATATATATATATATATTGCTTCAGTAGCAAAAATTTTATAAATAGAAATAATTTTTAAATTAGCATATTATAAAGTAACATAATAAATTATGTTGTATAATAAATTATTGTATATGATAATACAAAGTAATGTTTCTCAATGCGGGAAATATGCTCTTCAACAAAATAATTTGAATATTTTAAATTAGGAAATAATATTATATTTATTAATTCATTAACTTTTTAAGTATTATATTAGAGGCAACATGAAAATCTTTGAAACATTGAAATAAAGAAATTTTAAAAAATTTTTAAAAAATTTTTAAAAAATTGAAAAAAAAATTAAAAATTTCATATAATATAACACTGATATAGAATATTATTTTATAATATACTGAACAATATTAACATATTCAAAAATCATATTCAAGATGCTTTAATTTTTATATCCAACATGTTATCATTTTTAGATTCATCATTATTACACATACAACAGAATATTTATAACGAATGAGTACTCTAATGAATTTTTTTCATTAAATTATAATACGTAATGAACGAATATAATGAATATGAACAATTTTTTTTTATAAATTTATATAATATCAAAATTTATAATAAACTAAATTTATTATAACAAATTAAAATAATATTATATTTATATGTTCTTATTTTATGTTTAAAAATGTACATATTAAACACAAACTTACATATATATATATATATTTTAACGAAGAAAAAAAGAATAAATTAATTCATTATAGCATATCTTCATATATATATTTTATTAAATTTATCATTTAAAAAGGAAAATTAAGAATTATTATATGCAATTCTAGCATTTATTATATGCAATATATTATATGCAATTTATCAATTGAATTCTATTACTTATCGTCTAATATATATCATAAATTTAATAAATTTGAAAATATAGGAATATAAATTCAATTACATGGTGTGACAAAATTCATCACAGACTATCAAAGAATAGTGAAACTACTAACTTCATCACTTGGGGATCGTCAGATCTACTATATAGCATTCTTAGAGTCTTGAACACTATTACATGGAATTATGGGATTCACTAGAAATTACCTAAGAGACGTGGGACTTCAAACTTTATTACTTCTGGGTTGTGAAATACGTCCCAAACCATGCGGAAACCTAACCTAAACTATGCTACTCAAAAATGTGCAACTTGATACGTAAAACTTTATAGAACGTCGTACTTTGTCATATACTGTGATATATTTAAAAATATATACTCTAAATTGCAGATTTTAAATTCTGAAATCATAAAATATATGTCAAATATATATTTAATTATATTTCAACAATATTAAAATTTCAATCACGAATATTTAAAAAAATATTAATTAATTTCTTATTTTCATTAATTTCTTCTATTAAAATATTTTGAATAGAATAACAAAATCTATCTATCTAATTAAATAATTTATATATAGAATCATTATATAATGCAAAATTGTATATTAAGAATTTAATATATATAAATAGATTCAAATGAACAGATATAATCTTAACCAATTGTATATGATTATGAGGATTTACATTTTCTTCGTAAGTTTTCATTCATAAATTTTATATTTTAAATCCAGAATTAAAATCTGGATTTTAAATCCAGAATATTAAATGTTTAATATCCATACGACTTTTATATTCATGTTTCAAAATTTAAATTAAATAAATTATAAATTTGAATTTCAAACTCATTATCAAATATCTGATTTCAAATCGCAGATTTATTATTATCTGTTTCTAAAACATATTTTAAAATTGTTAATATTTAATAATTAGTTAATTAGAATATTCTATTATTTTGATTTGGTAAATTATGTCTGAAATTATCGATCTTACAATGATTTGATATTGAATGATTATGAATTAATAACTGAAATCACTTTCAATAGAATTACTATATAATCGATAATCTTTGATGTAATTACGAATACTATAAAAAATCGACAGAATTGATGTTTAGGACAAAAATTTTAACACTTTGATCTTGATCTTGACATACTATCAAGAACTTCCAAGTAATCTTCAAGAGACATTGCTAGTTTACAAAATTATTAATTATTAAATAGAGTAGGAGAAAACATTCATTTTGCAATATATGCTATAATACCTGATTATTATTGAATGAAAAATTTGTTTAAAATTTTATGATATATATCAAAAAAAAATCTTTTAATATATAATTATAATATAAATAAGTTTTTATTCAATAATTCGATTATTATTGAATAAAAAATTTATTTAAAATTCCAATATATGGATTGAAAAGAAATGTTTTGCATCCTCATTTTATTAACTTAATCTAATCTAATCATTTAATTTAATCTAATCTAACTTAATCTATGCTTGAAATAAATTAAAACCTATACTATTCCCTTAAATAGCATTTATTATAATTAGTTTAGATTAGATTTTAGCATTTATTATAATTGATAATTTCAAAAAATAATATTGACGTTTCTAAAATAACGTTTGTAAAATAATATCACAATGGATATATTTTAATATTCTGTATTGCTTTATTATTTCTAATTGTAAACATCGGAAGATTAACATTTAGATTTATATTCTGGTTAAAATCAAAATTCGACATTGAAACAAATATTTATTTTTCGTTCTTAATATAAAATATTTAAGATATTGTTAGAAAAATATCCCATTTGTAATAATTAATAACTTTTTAAGAATGATTAAATTTTTTTATTAATAGAGATCATTATATATCATTATTATATCTTTATTATACTTTTTTATTTATTGTGTTATTTAATACCTAGATTAATGCACACAACAGATTAATATTATTTCTTTCCTTTATCGGAACCTTATAATTTTCTAATTTTGTACATTATATCTCCCTCCAATGTTTTCTAATCATTATTACTAAAAAACATTTAATTACTTATAATGAGAAAGTATACATATATATTTTTGAGAAAAATTGTTCTGCAAAAAAAAAAATATCCATAATTTTTTTACATAAATATTTTTTCTCTTTTCGATATTTTTTCTCAGTAAAAAATTTTAATCAATATATATTTTAAATATATATTTATTTTAAAAACCCTATTTTTCAAAGAATAAACTATTTTTTTTTCTTAATTAAGCTTCTATATCTTGGCTTCTATATATTTCACACATTATATCGCAGTAACCCTGGCAAAATGAAATATTATAAAATGCAATCCTCAGTATTTATTAAACTGCTGGACATCCCCAGCACGCTGTCTCATTTTTGAAAGTTTCGCTGCGCAACCGACTGCTGTGCAAATCACAGAGAAAAAGAGGGTTATGCAAGATGGGAGAGGGTGGAGAACCGCAGTTAAGAGAAAGAAATCAGCGAGTGGGCACGCGAAACCGGCAGAGGAGACGACTCCCTAATCAAGGCGACATTGTCACAGGACGAACAATATCCAACGTCGACATGCTTGCGAAATCATCCTCTCCGTATGTCCGCGAGCCGCAGGGACACGTACACGAAGTCAAGTTATATAGAATGTCGTCCAACTAGTGATGCATCTAGGAAAGAAAAAGTAATACTGGATGAAGAGATAAATGGAAAGGGGGGGAATAACACTCGTATGAAACCTTGGTTTGGCGCAAAGTGAGATGAAAATTCCTTCGATACATGTAAGTATAATATCTATAGAAAGTAATCAAGAAAATATCAGATTCAATCACATTTATTTATGTTTGTAGGAAACATAATATTGATTATATATTTTCTGAATTACATATACAAAATATTTTCGAACAAAATATTTTTAAACGAAATAAAATTGAAAATATAGATTAAAATTTGTTCATATCAAATTTTATTTTTTATAAAATGAAGTTTTAAAAGTTTATTAGGTATGCGTATATTTTTAAGGAAATGTATATTTATTGTTAATCATTGACTTTGATGAAATTTTATTACAATGTTTTAATAAAAATATTTTATACCTATTTTTTTCATCTAACATTTTGCATACTAAAAGCATCAAATAGCTTTTAAAGTAGAAATTTATTTCTATTGAATTTCTATGATATAAATGAATTGCAAAAATCGATGAATATTGTATTTTCGAAAAGTAAATTTGATTATAAACAAATTTAAAATCGAATATTGAAAGTTGAGTATTTTCATTATTTTTTCTGGCAAAATATTAATTTTTTTTTTTCTATTTTTGTATATAAAATATATAGAATATTAATATATTCATGAAATTCCTTTGAAAGTTTAATAAGTAGCTGGAAAAAATTTAAACAAAGAAATTACATTAATCTGTGAATATCATTAATATCATTAAATTCAAAGATGTTAGGAGTATTTGATTCTATTCAATACTATCTAATATGCTGCATCTAATATTATTCTTAATATTTCATTAAAATTTTTTAAGAAAAAAAAAATAATAAAAGATTAACTTTAATTTATTTAAAAATTCTTTTAAATAAAAATTATTTTATTTTTGTATATTATCCAAATTCTTTATGCAGAAATATCTCTGAAATTTATGAAATTACTGTCATTCATTAACGACACCCTATATAGATATTCATGTATAGATACGCAATATCTTCTATACAGTAACACGTATGCAATTAAACGTATATACGCGAAAGTGTAGACGAGAACTAGAATAAAAGTATACTAGTACACAATTCGTAAATGGAGTTGTATTAGAGATGGCGAGGAAAATATGCGTGTTCCTCTAAGTGAAACACGAATACAAAAGCTCCAGCCTCAGCAAAGCTATTTCCTTTTTTCTACTCTTCTTCCATCATGTTATATCTCTTTTTTTTCTCTCTTTACCCTTCCCTTCCATTCCTTTTACGATTCTTCTTGCTTCGTCTAACCTTGCCTCTTCGTCTTAGCTTTTCCGCGCTTGCGTGAATTCCGAGACTCCAAGGAGGGTCTCGTTAACGCATAAAGGGACACGTTACTTCTAATGGGAATGAACCCAAAGAAGGAACCACAGACACAACTTTTACCTTTCTACTTTGTTCATTTTTCTGTGTGATTCTCGCGCTTGTCTACCACGATCTGCTTTTATCTTTGTCTTTATTTGTGTAATATTATATAATATTTATCGATACTTTAAAAACATTTTTGAAATATAATGTATTGATTGCTTGACAAGGAATAAATTATAAGAATTTTTTAATTTAATAATTTTAACAATCTTTATTTAAACAAGAGATAAAAGTAAATTTCCATTTTGTAATATAATATAAATATTATTTAAAAATTTATGTTGATTCGAAAGATTTAATGTTGTTAGAAAAATTAGAAATTAAGTTATTTAAAAAAGCTACACATATATCTATAACATTTTTTTTAATAAACAATTTTTAATTGATAAAGACTGTTTTTATAAAACTAATCAATTTTTATAAAAATATGATAGAAAAGGATCAAGAGGAATAAAAGAACTTTATCTTATGTTGGATCTATTATTAAATTTTTTAATAGATAATTTAAATTCATCAATATTACTCCAATATCTATATAAATGATAAAGATCAATAGAGATGTTAAAAGATAATATTCATAGCAAAGGATAATTGGACGAATATTTGCAAGAATTATATATTCAATACAATATTTTTTTAATTATTTATAAATTAAAAATTAAGTTATTCAAAAGTGTTTAAATCAATTAAAATATTTTAGATTATTCTATTTTTGATAAAATATTTTAATTTTGAAATTGTATATAATATATACAATAATTTTATAAATTTTATAATAAATTTTATTTTTAATAGAAATATATTTTAAATAATATATCTATATATAAATAGTATTATCTATAAAATAAAATTAAATTGAAAAAAATCAAAGTAAAGAAGAGAATTTTAATACTGTTTACAAAATTGTATTTTTTTACATTATTTAAATTATTAATTATATATATAATCTGATTATTGTATAAAAAAATTCTTTAAAAGTCTATCAATATTATGTTCATCAATAATATAAATACACATATTAAAATGATAGACATATATCAATGAATCATATACTCAATTAGATATTAGCTATTAGTAAAACTTAGTAATATTATCTAAATATTATTGCTATATTTAAATAATTTATTTATACACATTTATTTATATACATAAAAAGTACAATTTTAATTATTGATTTATTAATTTTATGAAAATAAATATCATTATTTAAATAATATATTATACATTCTGGTAAAATTTAAATAGTATTATTATACATCGATTAAAATGTTCTGAATGATAATGTATATGTATATGATAATCATATTCATATTTATATATATATTTATATATGTATTTATATTCATTTTTATATATATTTATATCATGTATTACTATGATCATATGACGTGAATATTATTTCAGGAAGCAGATTTATTTTCAGATGTATGGAATGAAAAAATTAGAATTATTTCCTGATAATGAAAAAAATTACTTTTAATATTTCAAATATTGTGTGTAAAAGAAAATTTCTGTAAAATTAATTTTTGATATTTAATTGATATTTGATATTTTATATTTAATAATATGATATTTAAGTAATATTATTTATCTACGAAGATTAAAGTTTCAATTCTTAATTTTTTAAACATATTTTTGAATATATATTCTACTATTTTCTTTTATTTATTTAATTTGTATTTTTTATCCAAAATTATTTTTATATGATAAAAAATACTTTCTTAAAAATAAAATATAAATAAAAATTAATAAATAAAAATATATAAAATCAATAAAAATAATCATTTTTAAACAGTATACAACAGTATATATTTCAGAAAATTTATTAAATAAATAATAATTTTAAATTCTTTTAAATTTTAAATTTTAAATTTTAAATAATAATAATAATTTAGAATTCTTTTATAACATCGAGTATAATTCATTTTAAGGTTAAATTATTTACTCGATACATATATCTGTATTATCAGTTACATACACATATATCCTTTTCTCTTTGTCGAACAGTTTGATCAAATTGGAAGTTTGAAACTTTCCTTAATAAATCTTCAATTTCGGACAAGGCGGATACAGTCAATTTTCGATATCGATACTATTCATAAAACGTTTTTCCCGGACAGTTTCCGGCCTCTAATTATGCCAGAGAAAAAATCGTCTGGGATAAAGAAGGAAAACGAAAAAGTTGCTAACGAGTTGGAGCGTCATTCGAAAAGCCGGCCACGTAACCATGCAACTTTCAGGATTATAATTAGTTTCCCATCGTATCGCCTAAAGCCATGAATAGTAAATACCGGTTTGTATATAGTTGCAATTGACCGATGTATATAATTGGCAGATGTTGACTAACTTGCGGTTCAACTCTCTGAGCAAATGTAATGTACTTTCTAAAAGCCTCATTTAATTTACTTAAATTATTGGAATTTAAATGTCTCTAATTAATTTGAATTTGTTTGATTTTGAACTTGAATTCTTTTTTTAAGTTGATTCGAAATACTTAAAAACTTTTTAAATTTTAAACGAAGTAGACTTTCTTTTTTTTGAATTATTTTCAATTTACTCCAAATATTTATTTAAATTAATATAAATTTTATTGTTACATTCTAATTGTAATTGTAGTATATTGTAATTTGAAATAAAATTAAATTTCTCGAGCGTTATGTTGTTTATATCTAAAAGTGCATATATAGTGGCTTTTGTTATTATATTATATTTATTATATATTTTTATTATATATTACATTATATATATTATATTATATATTTT
>NW_006263630.1:1345391-1346080 GCF_000469605.1 Apis dorsata | reverse complement strand
TATATATATATATAGTCAAAGACCGCATTGTAAAGCCCGTGTTTTCCCATTGTAAACGAGAAATTTACAAACCCATTACGAACTCAATGAATAATTCCGGACATTTGCTCCAAAATATACACATCGCCGAATGAAATATGTATACGGCGCGCGTAAATTAAACGAAACGAATGCCGACGATCGTTCGAACACGATCATGCGAGCACGGTCCAGTTCACTCGATACGACAGTTTCCCGATCTATCATCGATTCGACGCTTTTTTCCCCCCTCCCCCTCTCTCTTCTTCCTCTCACCTCTCCTCCCGACGTGTCGTTACATCGCGTGCCAAGTCACCACCCCTCCCCCTCTCGACTCCCAGGGAAAACAGGGGAGGAGGCGAGTTGCAGCGCGCAAGTGAATCAAGCGTGACTCTTTAACGGCGTGCGATCGGGCCAATATCGTTTAAGCCGTGGCGCATAGCCGATAGGATTAATGGGCGCGCGAGCGCAAGGACAATTTCGAAATGGGCACTCGACACTCCGCGTACAATTGCAATTGGGCGGAGTGGTGGAACGGCCTATCGTCACAGCGAAAGGGGGATGGCGGCTCTCGTCGGCGGAGTTAATCACCGACTATAAAAACATTAAAGAGGCGCGGAGTTAATCTTTTCGACATCGAGTTCGCATTAACATCGGCCCTCGAATACTTT
>NW_006263630.1:1343583-1345374 GCF_000469605.1 Apis dorsata | reverse complement strand
GAAAGCAACCGCACTCGCCACGCGCCGTTTAACGCGCCATCGATTTATCCCGTTTCAGACGTTTCGAGTATTTAGGGAGAGGGGAGAGGGAGGGGGAATTGGAGTGAAAAAAAGAAAGAAGGAAAGAAAAAACAAACGAGCAGAAGAGAGAGAGAGAGAGAGAGAGAAAAAATTGAACGAATTCGCCGGGGCATCCTCGAAAGGTATCGAATCGTGCAAAATTGGCCGAGGATATTGGTTTTTCCTTGTTTGCGCGATTCACTTACTCCGGGTGTTTTTCCAGCTACTGGGTCACGTTGGAAATTAAAAAAAAAAAAAAAAAAAAAGGGAGAGAAAGAGAGGGAGGGAGAAATAGTTGGAAGACGAATCGAGCAAAAATGTTATGCGACTATCCGCGTTGGAATATCGAGTTTTCTTCGCGAAGCAGTCCCTTGATATTCAAATACAAGATACAATAACGTTGAAGAGATGAAATACTCTCTATTGACCTAATTTCACGTTTATAAAGTAAATAGAATCGATAACGAAATCGAGATCGATAATTTCACGGATAAAACGTGAGCGAGAGCCGGGTTTTGTTGCCGAGTTAAAATTGTCCTGATCCGGAACGATCGTTTCGCTGACGCGTAAACCGTTACATCGGGTTTAGGGGAGGGGGAGGAGAGGGGCGGGGGGAAAAAAAAAGTAGGGAAGGAGCGCAGAGCGGAGAGAGAGAAGGCGGGAAACGGGGTAAGAGAGCAAGTGTCGCGTGTCTCCATTCGATTTGGCTTTGCACGAGTGCCATCCGGCAGCTGGGTTTCGCCCATTTATAATTCCCTGTATGGAGTACGTGGCGTATGCACGCGGGATATTGCATTGGACACGGGAGCGTAACACACGCCATTTCGGATTACACGTAGCCAGATGAAAAGCGATCCCAGGAAGAGGAAGAGGGCGTTGGATTTGCAGCCAAGTCATCGTATTACCCTCGTTATTCTCGCTGTTATCAGCGGGATCGAGAGTTCAGCCCTCAAAAACGAGGTATCTTGTTCGTTTCGAAGAAAAAAGCATTTATTTCGCCGTACGTGCAACATCGATATTTTTTCCTTTTTTTTTCTCTCTTTCTTTCTCTCCTTTTTTTCTTTTTACGAAAGAAGGTAGAAACAGTTATTGTTTTATTTTTCGGATAAAAATAAAGTAACGATTTTTAAATATATAATTAATTCGAATAATTTATTATTTTTATTTCGCAAATAACGCGTATTGCGCGAGATACGAATAAATGATTTATCAATTATTTTTTTAATTCGGGTTAATACAAATGAATTAACGAATAATTGCACGTAAGAGGTTGTTACGAGATTATTTATTATTTTATTTAAATTTGCTTTTCATCTGCGATATATTATTGAATCTGGAAATCCGGGAATTTTTACAACGTAACCGCATTTTCTCTCTAGAGATTATTTTTGCTTAAAAAAAAAAAGAAAAAAAAAAAGAGAAGAAAAAAATGAATAGAGTCTTCTGCACAGAAGCAAATGATACAATAAAATTAGACAATATTAGAGATTATTTCTTTGAATAAAAATTTATAATAAAATACAAAGTATAAAATTACTCGGTTCGAAATTCAGAGAAGAATCTTCTCAAAGAAATTAATCCGATTACGTCAAATAACATTTAGCCAAACAAGATAATACATTATTTCAACGATCATTTCTCGAATACTTCGTTTCATGCCTGGGTACAAAGATTCTTTCCGCAGTTCTTCTTCTCATTTTATATATATATTATATTTTTGAATAACGAATC